>NC_091294.1:16840588-16863088 GCF_038502225.1 Cherax quadricarinatus
GCACCTCTCCTTCCGACAGTATTTAAGTCTCTGCACTGTCGCTTGATCTTCAGTTAGTTCCTGACTATGGAACTGAACTTCTCCAGGCCGAGGGACTGACAACCTCAAATTCTACGACTCCAAGGGTGATGGACTGATTACATCGTCTTCACATCTCTACTGTTCCTGCCTACTTTCTGTATTCGACTGAAGAAGCCTACTGTGTAGGCGAAACGTTTCGGAATAAAGTTGCCTAACTGTTGCTTATGTGTCTTACCTACCATAAAGCTGATATGTTAGCCAAGAAGAGTACTCAGAAGGAGAGTGTAGAATATAACTTTGGTATAACTGTGTCTAGCATAAGGAATAATATTAGGAGAGAAGTAAATAATGAAAATGATTGTTATAGGAATGCAGTTAGAAGCCCGAGTAGATCTATAACCCACTATGATAACATGAACGTAGATAAGTATGTTTATGGAGCAACGTGCAATGTGAACAGACTGACTGATGTTGTAGTGGCCAGGCTTAGGCTTGGTTACAAGTGCTTCTGGCAGTTTGGGAGACACACAGATGATGATCAAACTAAATGTAAATTATGTGATCAGGCATATGGTCACTGTCTTGAACACTATGTGCTTAATTGTCCACTTATTGAGGAATACAGAGACAGACCGTATAATAACCTATGTGACATGTCAAGATATCTTATTAATGAAAATAAGATACCAGATATACTAAGCAAATTTCCTAAATTTGCTTGTAACAGATAAGTGAACTATAGATATGTAGATATAAATCCATATGAATTCCCGTTAACCTTTTGGGGCCTAGTTCCTAGGCCTTTTGTGTATCCATATGCTCTTGCGCTACCGTCCACAGGATGGATATGGGGTGCACAATAAACTAGCCACTTTGGTGGCAAAATCTAAAAAATCTAATCCAGAGAGAGAGGCTTTTTAGTGTCAGGAAGAAATAAAGCTGGCAGGAAATGACAGAAATCGTACACTAACTCCGATCATTCCTGGAGTGGAATCAGTCCATGGCCTCCACTCCAAAACAACAATACCAATACCACCAATCCGACAACATTCTAAAGCTAGCAATGAACAACAAAATACCTTTCATCCGTGGACTGCTTACAGAATCAAACGTAATGTATGCAGTTTTCACAGAGACCCTTTGACAATAAAATACAGATCCCGGGTTACAACCTATACCGATGCCAAAAGGGAGGGGGGTCGGCCTGTACATCACAGAGTCACTTATATGCTCGGAACTACTAAATTCCTCAAATGATATAGTTGAAGTTTTGGCAGTAAAGATCGAGAACCAAAACATGGTTATTGTGGTTGTATACAAGCCTCCGGATGCAACTTCTCAACATTTCCAGGAACAGCTAGAAAATCTTCCAGTTCCTGTCCCCAATATCTTGCTCCTACGGGATTTCAACCTAAGGAACCTAAAATGGAGGAATGTAGCAAATAATGTTGTAGCAGAGATAACACCAGGATGCAGCTCATATAAAAACTCACACACACATGAGCTTTTAAATCTCTGCACCAAATTCACCTCAAACCAGCAAATAATAAAACCTACAAGACTGGAGAATACACTGGACCTCATCTTCACTAACAATGATGATCTGATAAGATATATTACCATATAAAAAACAATTTACTCAGATCACAACATAATAAGGTACAGACATGCATGTGCGGGGCCCCAGACCGACAAAATGTGATCAATCACGAGGGAGCCTTCACCAAATTCAACTTCAATAACAAAACATAAGGTGGGACCAAGAAACCAGGTCCTAAGTGATATAAACTGGGAAGATAGCCTAAGCAACATGGATTCAAACCTATCTCTAGAACAAACTAACTTTGTGGCACTCAAGGTATGCTCGAGGCATGTTCCTTTAAGGAAAAGAAGGAAAAGATGTAAACTAGAAAGAGAAAGGCGCTCCCAATACAGGCGAAGGCAAAGAATAACAGAGCAGCTAAAAGAGACCAATTTTTCAGTAATGTGCAGGGAAACACTGGTCAGAGAAATAGCAAACAACGAACTAAAGTTAAAGGAATCTTACAGGAGCCAAGATACGCGGGAAGAACTAAAATCCATAAATGAAATTGAAAGAAACCCAAAATGTTTCTTTTCTTATGCCAAATCTAAATCGAGAACAACATCCAGTATTGGGCTCTTACTAAACGAGATGGGTCCTACACCAATGGTAGCAAGGATATGAGTGAGCTACTCAAGTCCCAGTATGACTCGGTTTTTAGCTAACCTCTAACCAGACTCAGAGTCGATGACCTAAATGAATTTTTTATGAGAGAGACGCAGAATTTGGCAGACTCGAACCAA
This sequence comes from Cherax quadricarinatus, assembly GCF_038502225.1. Lineage (NCBI taxonomy): Eukaryota > Metazoa > Arthropoda > Malacostraca > Decapoda > Parastacidae > Cherax > Cherax quadricarinatus. The sequence goes on from NC_091294.1 coordinate 16,842,935, forward strand.
TCTGACATTATTCTGACTCCAAATGACTTCGAAAAGGCGATAAATGATATGCCCACGCACTCTGCCTCAGGCCCAGACTCATGGGACTCCGTGTTCATCAAGAACTTCAAGAAGCCCTTATCATGTGCTGTTAACATCCTATGGAGAGAGAGCATGGATACAGGGGTCGTCCCACAGCTGCTAAAAACAACAGACATAGCCCCACTCCACAAAGGGGGCAGTAAAGCAATAGCAAAGAACTACAGACCGATAGCTATAACATCCTATATTATAAAAATCTTTAAAAGAGTTCTAACAAGCAAGATCGCCACCCATCTACATACCCATCAGTTACACAACCCAGGGCAACATTGGTTTAGAGCAAGTCGCTCCTGTTTGTCCCAACTACTGGACCACCATGCTGTTTCACCATGGCGTCAGGATAATATCGGATAGGTGTGTCTACCAAATTCTCTCTCTCTCTCATAAAAAATTAATTTAGGTCTTCGACTCTCAGTCAGTGGCTCGCTAAAAAACCGAGTTATATTGGGACTGGAGTAGCTCACTCATTTCCTTGTTGTCATCTGTGTAGGACCCATTCCGTTTAAGCAGGGGCCCATTACTGGATGTTGTTCTCGCTTTGATTTGGCATCAGAAAAGAAATACTTTGGGTTTCTTTCAATTTCATTTATGACTTTTAGTTCTTCTTGCGTTTCTTGGCTCCTGTAAGATTCCTTTAGCTTTAGTTCGATGTTTGCTATTTCTCTGGCCAGTGTCTCCTTATGTATTGCAGATATACTGGCCTCTTGTAGCCGCTCTGTTATTCTTTGCCTTCGCCTGTATAGGGAGCGCCTTTTTCGTTCTAGTTTACATCTCCTCTTTTTCCTTAAGGGAATATGCCTTGAGCATACCTCTAGTGCCAGAGAGTTAATTTGTTCTAGATATTGGGTAGGATCCGTGTTGCTTAGTCTATCTTTCCAGTTTATATCATTTAGGACTTGGTTTACTTGGTCCCACCTCATGTTTTTGTTATTGAATTTGAATTTGGTGAAGGTTCCTTCATTATTTTTTTTTATTAGCACACTGGCCGATTCCCACCAAGGCAGGGTGGCCCGAAAAAGAAAAACTTTCACCATCATTCACTCCATCACTGTCTTGCCAGAAGGGTGCTTTACACTACAGTTTTTAAACTGCAACATCAACACCCCTCCTTCATGACTGATCATATTTTGTCGGTCTGGGGCTCCCCGCATACATGTCTGGATCTCTATATTGTTATCTGAGTAAGTGGACCCCCACCTTACGATATAATTTCATTCCAGAAATATGTTCAGGTGCCGTTACCGAATGAATTTGTTCCCATAAGGAATATTGTGAATTAGATTAGTCCGTTTCAGACCCCCAAAAATACACGTACAAAAGCACTTACATAAATACACTTACATAATTGATCGCATTGGAAGCTGATCGTAAGGCAGGGGTCCACTGTATATTGTTTTTGAAATGACATTTCGTATCAGAACAAAGATTATTTTTGTCTAAAGGAAATAAGATTAGGTCTACAATAATTAATTGTTCAATTACAGACGAGCCAACCAAATAATTCTATAAATGTAACACATAATGATTCTGATGTATCTGTCAGAACTCACGAATGGAAAACATATCTTAACGTTAATAATCTTCATAACTCATCCCATAAAAAGGGTTACATTCGTACATATCAAGTGGCACTAACCAAAAATGAAGGTTCTCCACATCAAATTAAAAGTAATAAGCGCCTTAATGGGAGTGACCTAGTTAATAATGGGCAAGTCAAGCAAAAGAGGGATTGTCTTTTTTGCAAGGGTACTCATTTTTTCCACGAATTGTAATGTTTATGATCCATGGGATGTTAAGGTGGAAAGATTAGAAGAACTTGACAAATGTATCAGATGTTTAGGGAGTCATAATGTAAAGGACTATTATGCCAAACTGAATAACTGCTTTCAATGCCACAAAGGAAGGCATCATGTAGTAATGTGTAAAGGTTTACATAATAATAATAATGACACTCATGATAATAATGATAATGATGTTAACACTGAAATAACAGTTACTAATGTAAAGATTGTAGATAATGTTAATGATGATGGCATAGTTGAAGTAGCCTTTCCTTTGGTGAACGTAAAAATTCGGGATAATGGGCGTAAATAAAAATTGTAACTGCATTATTGGACCAGGAATCTCAATTCACATTCATAAAACATAGCTGCCTTATTGGTATGAAAGTGCAAAAGGGGGATCCTAAAAATCTAAAATTATCTGGGTTTCTGGCAGATAAAATGGCCCAGCTGTACGACACTGTGTATGTAAATGTCGGCTTGGGCAACAAGAGAAAACATATCAATGCAGTTATAGTTGATAAGCTCCCACAGAAAATCTCTACAATAGGGCTTAGTGAAGCTACTGACAGACTTTCACAAAATAGTGTAGAACTGGCACCCTCTTGTGTGGATAATGACTCAGTGGGGCCAGTAGATCTTCTAGTAGGGAGTGATTATTATGCTATATTTGTAAAGGGTATGGCATGGAATTGTGGTGTCTCTCTTCTAAAAGCAGCAGGAGGCCATGTAATATATGGTAAGCTTCCTCGCTCTAATAATTAATTGCTAAATGGAACAGTAAATATTTCTTATTTTTATAATCTAATAATTGTGTTAACAAATGGATAGATAGATGAAATTAAATTGTTGTTAAAAGGGAAATTTGTAAAAGGTTCAATAATAGATAAATTAGGGTTATATATAGATGATGATGTAATTAACTGTAGAGATAGGTTACAAAATGAATTTTGTGAATATGTAATGTATCCTATCTTTATACCAAAGCCCATTCTCTGATAATTTTAATTTTTAATGTGTGATAAAACTGTAAAGCAAGGTGGAATACAATTTTAATTAAGTCGTTGGCCGCAATGTGGAATTTTCTTTTACATAATTTCCTAAATGTAGAACATATAAGTGAATAATATAATAATTATGTAATATAATATGATGCTGATTTAACCCTTTCGAGAAATTTCGAGTTGGGAGGGAGGGTAGAACAGCTGCGGAGTGATGCCGGGGGGGACGCCATATTGAATTTAATGTGTGAACACTGGACTGAATTGTGCAATGCAATCAGGCGTTCTTGAAGGTCAATTGGTGTATATCGACCTCAATCCGTAATTAAGAAATTGCTGACATATTCCTGCTGAAGAATTGGGATAAATAGTGTGGAAAGCCCTTACAATTGGGCAATCAGGATAGAAAAATAGAGGACTTCAATGAATCCTTCCCAACAACACACCTTAGCTAAGTGATGCTTACCCATTATGTACAGTAGTTTTTGCATTGGCCATCGTAAATCCTAGCTGTTAGGGTGTGATCCATCAGCATTAAGTGTCTTCCAGACAGCTGGTTTTAATATTATAATTATTAATTTAATATCAGGTCTAGCTTTTTGTGAGAGTGGTGAAGAAGTGGACATGAAGGTAGTTACAGTTCAGTGACCTGCTGTGACTTAAGTCCCACTTACATTACCCAGATTACTTGCACGTAATAATTCAGGTGATGTCCTGTAAACCTCATGCAGGTAAGTTGCTCACATAGTAATAATAATAATAATTCACAATAAAACTCGATAGAAGTATTCATAGTGCTACTATGCTAGAATCTCCATTAACAATCAAACTCAATGAAATTATTTATTGGTAAAGCCATATGCGACCGTATATATACAAGCAATCAATTAATTATTGCGTATTTAGTTTTAAGCTAGGCATAAGTTTGCCCAAAATGCTTTACTTGCTAAGGGGCTTTCTGCATGTACACCTGAATATCACCCATCTGTGAACAAACACTGTATCATGCTGAGATAAAGAATCTTTAATCTTTTATCTTTAATAAGCCTGTTGGAGTGTTCCTCCTTCCTTATCTTTTTATGTTCAGAATTACATATGAAGGAAGGAGGGGATGGGTAGGACCTGGAGATAAGAGACACTACTTAAAGAAACTTAAGAACCACTGGTCTATTAATAATCATAATAATAATACAAATGGAAAAATAAACACATAAGCAGTATAATGTGATCCTTTATTAACAACGTTTCGCCCACACAGTGGACTTTATCAAGTCACAAACAGATCTACCTGGATGAAAGGTACGTGAGTATTTATAGGATGGCGTCAGGTGGAGAATACTGGATAGATTGGCTCTGATAAGGACCTGCACGGGACTGGTGGGTGCGTGTGTAGTTATGTGGGATAACGATGAAGAAGTTCCTTGGCAAAGGGTCCAGCTATGTTAATAATAATAATAATAATAATAATAATAATAATAATAATAATAATAATATCTTTATTTCTACCAGTACATGTACAAGGTATACAGTCCTAGTTGACATCAATGACATACTACTATATAGAAAGCCGCTTGTTATGCAGAACATTTCGGGCAAATTAGGTCAGTTTTGTCCCAGGATGCGACCCACACCAGTCGACTAACACCCAGGTACCCATTATTACTGATGGGTGAACATAAACAACCAGTGTAATGAAACATGCCCAATGTTTCTACCCTTGCCGGGAAGAGAACCCAGACCCTAGCTGTGTGACGCGAGAGCTTTTGCCACCAGGCCACTCACCACCGTAAAATAATGTGACCACATTTCGCTCTGTGTAGAGCTTTAACAAGTACCACTTGATAAAGCTCTCTACAAAGAGTGAAACGTTCCAGTAAGAGGCTCTGCAGCGTGAGTCATTTCTTCAGTAAAGACATGTGATAAATCACTTGGACAAGAATTGATTACTGTCCACGAGAGAGTCGAGGCAGGAACACAAGGGACACTAATAGATGCCAACACAGTTATGAACAGGACACACGGTGTAGCACTTCAAATTCAAAATTCTAAAATTTATTTATAGATGATACATTGTTTGTACAGAAATGGGTTACACATGATAATGCATTAAGAAAGACCAGGATTAAGTAGAGCATTTCGACAAATTTAAACCTAACTATACACTATAAGGGCAATAAACATTATCTCAGTAGTAGTACCAGTTCCTAGTAACCAGTTACCAGTAGCCAGTGTACCAGTAGATGACTCACTACCAACCGTCTCTGCGTGAATCACTGTCTGTATTCGCTTCACACACATTCCGTTATATTATACGTACTACCAGCCTACGTGAGTATTTTTACACTATCCACGTTTTCGAAACCCACATGACAATTATATATATATATATATATATATATATATATATATATATATATATATATATATATATATATATATATATATATATATATATATATATATATATATATATATATATATATATATATATATATATATATATATATATATATATAATATATGTATATATATATATATATATATATATATATATATATATATATATATATATATATATATATATATATATATATATATATATATATATATATACATATATATATATATATATATATATATATATATATATATATATATATATATATATATATATATATATATATATATATATATATATATATATATATATATATATATATATATATATATATGTGTGTGTGTGTGTGTGTGTGTGTGTGTACTCACCTATTTGTGGTTGCAGGGGTCGAGTCTTAGCTCCTGGCGTGTGTGTGTGTGTGTGTACTCACCTATTTGTACTCACCTATTTGTGGTTGCAGGGGTCGAGTCACAGCTCCTGGCCCCGCCTCTTCGCTGATTGCTACTAGGTCCTCTCTCTCCCTGCCCCATGAGCTCTATCATACCTCACCTTAAAACTATGTATGGTTCCTGTCTCCACCACATCACTTTCTAGGCTATTCCATGGCCTGACTACTCTATGACTGAAGAAATACTTCCTAACATCCCTTTGATTCATCTGAGTCTTCAACTTCCAATTGTGACCTCTTGTGTCTGTGTCCCATCTCTGGAACATCCCGTCTTTGTCCACCTCGTCTATTCCGTGCAGTATTTTATATGTCGTTATCATGTCTCCCCTGACCCTCCTGGCCTCCAGTGTCGTCAGGCCGATTTCCCTCAACCTTTCTTCATAGGACAATCCCCGTAGCTCTGGGACTAGTCTTGTTGCAAACCTTTGCACTTTCTCTAATTTCTTGACGTGCTTGACTAGGTGTGGATTCCAAACTGGTGCTGCATACTCCAGTATGGGCCTGAGGTAGATGGTGTACAGAGTCTTAAACGAATCCTTACTGAGGTATCGGAACGCTATCCGTAGGTTTGCCAGGCGCCCGTATGCTGCAGCAGTTATCTGATTGATGTGCGCCTCAGGAGATATGCTCGGTGTTATACTCACCCCCAGATCTTTTTCCTTGCCATATAGGACAAGTGAAAATTTGTGTATGCGATAATTTCGCCAAAATCATTCTTACCCTAACGAAAAAAATATATTTCACTGTGTTTGTTTAGTATTAAATTACTGTAAGCAAATCTAAAATATATTTAGTTGAGCTAGGCTATAATAAATTGTTCTTGTTATAATAAGGTTAGGTAAGTTTTCTAAGATTCTTTTGGTGAAAAATTAAAAAAAAAAATACATTAACATTATTGAAAAAAATATATCTTTAAACGTATAAGAGAAAATTTTAGAAAGGAATTAATTTTACATGAGTTATTGCTAATTGACCAGTTTTACATATTCGTCACCACATATATATATATATATATATATATATATATATATATATATATATATATATATATATATATATATATATATATATATATATATATATATATATATATATATATATGTAGATGTAGATGTAGCTCTGAGTTACCTATGTTGTTTTACTTTCTGTTGTATTTTTGTGAATGTTTGGCCAATGTATTTTGTCTTTAAATAAAACATACTTGAAATATAGGGGGTGGTAGGAGAAAATTCTCAAACAGCTTCAGGGAAAACCTTGAGTTTTCCCTGAAGCAAGTTTATTCTTTTCTCTGAGGATGAGGATCCCTATGACAGTTCTAGAGGTGGTACCTCCCTATATTATATATATATATATATATATATATATATATATATATATATATATATATATATATATATATATATATATATATATATATATATATATATATATATATATATATATATATATACGTATAATATATAATTCTGTTGAGTATACCTGGTTCAGTGTATGAAAGGTAAAACGGAGAGTAGGATAACAGATGAACAAGGAGGCTTTAGGAAAGGTAGGGGGGGTGTGGACCAGGTGTTTACAGTGAAACATATAAGTGAACAGTATTTAGATGAGGGTAAAGAGGTTTTTGTGGCATTTATGGATTTGGAAAAGGCGTATGACAGGGTGGATAAGGGGGTAATGTTGCAAATGTTGCAGGTGTATGGTGTAGGAGGTAGGTTACTGAAAGCAATGAAGAGTTTTTACGAGGATAGTGAGACCCCCGTTAGAGTATATATGAGAGAGGGAGATTATTTCCCAGTAAAAGTAGGGCTTAGACAAGGATGTGTGATGTCACCGTGGTTGTTTAATATATTTACAGATGGGATTGTAAGAGAAGTGAATGAGGGGGTCTTGGCAAGAGATGAGGAGTTAAAAGATAAAGAATCTAAGACATAATGGGAGTTGTCAAAGTTGCTCTTTGATGATCTGATGACACTGTGCTTTTGAGAAATTCTGAAGAGAAGTTGCAGAGGTTGGTGTATGAGTTTGGTAGGGTATGTAAAACGAGAAAATTAAAGTGAATATAGGAAAGAGTAGGTGATGAGGACAACAAAATTATTTGGTGGCAAAAGATTAGATATCAAATTGGAGGGAGAGAGTATGGAGGAGGTGAATGTATTCAAATATTTAGGAGTGGACGTGTCAGCAGATGGGTCTGTGAAGGATGAGGTGAATCATAGAATTGATGAGGGGAAAAGAGTGAGTGGTACACTGAGGAGTCAGTGGAGACAAAGAACTTTGTCTGTGGAAGCAAAGAGGTGAATGTATTAGAGTATAGTTATACCAACACTCTCATATGGGTGTGAAGCATGGGTGGTGAATGTTGCAACGAGGAGAAGGCTGGAGGCAGTAGAGATGTCATGTCTGAGGGCAATGTGTGGTGTGAATATAATGCAGAGAATTCGTAGTTTGGAAATTAGGAGAAGGTGCGGGATTACCAAAACTATTATCCAGAGGGCTGAGGAGGAGTTGTTGAGGTGGTTCAGGCATGTAAAGAGAATGAAGCAAAATAGAATGACATTGAGATGTATAAATATGTAGAGGAGGGGAGGCAGGGTAGGGGTCGGACGAGGAAGGGTTGGAGGGAGGGGGTAGAGGAGGTTTTGTGTGAGAAGGGCTTGGACTTCCAGCAAGCAAGCGTGAGCATATTTGATAGAAGTGAATGGAGAAAATGGTTTTTAATACTTGACGTGCTGTTGGAGAGTGAGCAAAGTAACATTTATGAAGGGATTCAGGGTAACCGACAGGCCGGACTTTAGTCCTGGAGATGGGAATTACAGTGTCTGTACTCTGAAGGAGGGGTGTTAATGTTGCAGTTTTATAACTGTAGTGTAAACACGCCTCTGGCAAGACAGTGATGGAGTGAATGATGATGAACGTTTTTCTCTTTTGGGCCACCCTGCCTTGGTGGAAATTGGCCGATGTGTTAATAAAATAATATGTATATATATATATATATATATATATATATATATATATATATATATATATATATATATATATATATATATATATATATATATATATATATATATGTCGTGCCGAATATGTAAAACTGGTCAATTAGTAAGAACTCATTTAAAATTAAGTCCTTTCTAAAATTTTCTCTTATACGTTTAAAGATAAATTTTTTTCATTAATGTTAATGTAAAAAATTTTAATTTTGTGCCAAAAGAATCTTAGAAAACTTACCTAACCTTATTATAAGAAGAACAATTGATTTTAGCCTAACCCAACTAAATATATTTTAGATTTGTTTACAATAATTTAATACTAAACAAACACAGTGAAATATATTTTTTTCGTTAGGTTCAGAATGATTTTGGCGAAATTATTGCATACACAAATTTTCACTTGTTCTATATGGCAAGATGAACGTTGCTATTTAAGCCAAGATCGTCGCAAGTTCTGCCTATTCGGCACGACATATATATATATATATATATATATATATATATATATATATATATATATATATATATATATATATCAGTAGTAGTAACCAGTTACCAGTAACCAGTGTACCGGTGGTTGACTCACTGCCAACCGTCACTGCCTGAGTCACTGTCTGAACTCATATTGTGCTGACCTAGCACTATTCAAAGACCCCCTCACATATGGGTACTGTGGGCGGCCAGTCAGTGTTACGAGAGGAGCAAGGAGACAAGGTTACAGCTGTAAGGGCTCTCCCCACATTATCTGTAATTATACATACTACCAGCCTACGTGAGTATTACTTACCCAATCCACGTGTTTGAACTCCCACATGATAAATGGTGACAGCGGTGTGGAGCGTGGATTTAGTTTTTACGGGTAATTCAAGACGTTAGAAGACTGTTTGTGAGTAGCCGGCAGGGTCAAAGGTGAACCGTCTCACCCACCAGCTACTCCCCTCACAACCTCCAACCTGCAAGCCTGTTGCAGCCGTTTCAAGCTTCCTGGCTTAGTTCGTGTGCTAATTGCTTCAATCTCTGAGGGGTTGACCCGGATTTTGCAATTAAGCCAGTCAGTAAGCCAGACTGTGGAAGTGAACGCCAGTCAGCCTATCATCCAGCCTGTCTCCTGTCATCCACCTGCTCCTCCGTGCTTTGTGCATCGTTACACGTCTTCCAGTCAGCCATTCTCATGGGTTAAGCCAGTCAGCCAACCCAGCTTCTAACCCAGCTGAGAGAGCGAAGTAAGCCACGCAGTAAGAAGTAAGCCAAGTTCCTCTGAAGTATTGTCTATATCGCTTTGTGCTCCCTCTTGGATGCTAAGAGTGGTTTTCACCATTCCTGTGGCATAGAGTGGCTTATCAAGCCACCTTCGTGGGTAGAGTGGAGGGCGTTCTGCGCGCCAGCGAGAGTCATCTCGCCCACACTCTCCCTCCACCAACCACCCACCACCAGCCACCCACCCCATCTACCTGTGGTTGTTTGCACCCTTGTACCGGGTCCTAATACTGTTTTGGCTCACATAATTGGTCAAGAGATGTAGCCGAGCACCAACGATAAAGCCAATTATGAGAGTCCACCGAGAAAGCGCATTTTTTCCGACAACAGTGAGTGTAGGAGGCGTCAGTCATCACCGCGCAGGACAACCTACAACCTACCCTCATCACCAGTCATCACCGTTGACTACTACAGATTTCAGTGATAATTTTCTGTTTAGAGACATTTTTCTTGCATTTAAAGACATTTGCGTGTGTGAGACATTTATAGTAAATTTCTTGTATACTCTAAACCTTGTGTTTTCAGTGTAGACTCATTGTGTTTCTTTAACTCATTATTTTTACAATATTTTTCAGTGTTTTCACTCATCTTATATTTTTTTATCTGTGTTTTTTTTATGCTACTCCTGTCTGTAGTAAGTATTATTGTGTAGTGTACCAATCAGTCACTCTGTGTGAAGTGATTCATTTTTTTTATTGTATTCTTTCAGCATTGTATTCTCCAGTAATTGTCATTGTATTTCATGCAGTGATATTCACCCCAGTATACCAAATTATCCATTTATTTCTATGTGTGTCTTTTTTTTTCGTATGCCAGCAGTGTCTCATTCCTCTAATTTTTTCGCAGACTGTGTACCATTATTGCCAGCAAATTTTTGTCGTATCAGTCACAGCAAGATTTTGTTGTAAGAATATACTAAAAAAAATTGTTGTGTGCCCTGCCACTGTAAGTGTGACACTTCCCGTTTTGTTCCTTTGTTTTATTTTATTCATATTTTTATATTTCTTTGAACAAATTCACTCTTGATACAATTTCAATTACTTTTAACGTAAAGTGTTTTCTTTACTCTGAGTAAATTGTTTTGTCTAATTTACAATTAAGAGTTAAAGTGTTCAATCAGTTTTTTTCATTATATTTTTATTTCATCATTTAACCTGAGTTTTCCCAGTGACACTTTATTACTGCAGTGATTATTTATACACCTTATTTTGTTGCACTTGTTCTGCAGTGAATTATTTTGTTGCACTTGTTCTGCAGTGAATTATTTTGTTGCACTTGTTCTGCAGTGAATTATTTTGTTGCACTTGTTCTGCAGTGAATTATTTTGTTGCACTTGTTCTGCAGTGAATTATTTTGTTGCACTTGTTCTGCAGTGAATTATTTTCTTTTATTGATATTTTTATGAATTATATTTTAATTTTGTTTATGTATTCTTAGAAAATACTTAAATTTCCCAGTTAACAATTTAGTAATTTTATTTTCTACTTTTTAAATTGATTTAAAATTTTATTAATTTACTTTCTTTATTAGCAAGAGTAAAGACAGCTCATTTTGCATTTAATTCAGTCTCCAGTAATATTTTTACTTGTATATTTCAATGTAAATTTTTTTCTTGACCAATAGTCCTTTAAATTGAGTTGTCCTTCCTCTTGCAGTGTATCTTAGACATTTTTTTTTATTACTTCTGCAGAATTAGTTGCATCTCTTTTATTTCAATTCTAGAATTTTATATCATTTTTATTGTTCATTATTTTTGCCTTATTTGTTCTCGTGCTACTTTGCCATTATGTCTCACATACCGTCAAGTGATACTTTAGTGAATGTCGATACTCAGACCTCTCAGGCTACTGTTGCCCCTGTCATCAGTCCTCACAGTTCCTTACCGACTGACAGACCGACCCAGACACCGAGATACTATAGTTATACTCGTGATTCCCTTGATGCGTTACCTTTATTCAATGGCCGTGTACATAGTCTTGAAGCATGGTTTGCGGCCATTCGTTCTCATGCTAGTGCTCTAGTTGAAGATCCTCCTTCAGAGGAAAGTCTTATCAGACTTGCTAAAGAAGCTCTTTATCGATCCCCTGCTGCTGTTCACGTTGTTGATCTCCTTGATATGCGAGACTTCAGGAATCTTACTAAGTGGTCACAATATGAGGAACTGATTCGTTCTTTCTTTGTCCCAGAAAAAACAGCTGATCCATATGTCGTTCTTAGGGAACTAGTGAATGCTACACCCATGAGTAATGAATCGTTGAGTGCATTTGCTGTTAGATTAGACAAACTTTTATCATCATTTATCAATGCTGTCCAGTCATCAGCTTTCCTCCCTGAAGAGGCTAAACCATTTACAGAATCGCTTGCTAAAATAGCAGCTTTTGGAGCAATTAAAGAACTAATGCCACCTGCTTTCGTGTGTGCTTATGAGGCTCATCCTCCAACTGTGACGATGGAACCACTTACAGCCTTAAATCATGTACGTTCCTTGTGCCCCCAGGGTACTTTCCCTTGTATCAAAAGTAATGTCACACATATGCCTCAGTCTGCACCACCTCTTGTTTGCGCCACAGAGACAAATCGTGGTCGTCAACCATCTCAGAGATCACCAAGAACCAGTGTACAGAGTCGTTATACACCTTGTAGTATTCATAGTACATTCAGTAACCATAGTCGGCGGACTTGTTACAACTGTGGTTTCCGTGGCCATATTGCAATTAATTGTCCTGATAGTTACCCTAAGAGACGTCGTACTGATGATGAGTACCCAGATCTTCCCTACTGTACTTATCATAGAATACATGGACATGACACATCTGAGTGCAATGCTCTCTATAACCTTCAGTACTCTAGGTCTTTCTGTGGCCGTTCCAACCGCAGAACCCGTAGGGGAAACAGATATCGTGGTTCTCAAAATAACCAGAACCAGGCTCGTTCTTCCAATTCGGGGGAATTCGAGCGCCCCAGTCAAACCGTCCCATGGTGACAGTAGGTGATAATGAGTACACCATCCCCATTCACAATTCCTTTGAAGCCTTAAGCAGTCTCGAGAATGACAATCCTGCTGATGATGTTGCTTCACATGTCTCTGACATAGATGATTTTGGGGATGAAGTGGAACAAGTCTTTTCTGATGACAATCCACCTTTTTGTTTGCACATAACTTCCAATGCAACCATAGGCCCTATAGTGCAAGCATCTGTTCATAATGCGCCCGTTCATTTGTTCATGGACTCTGGTGCGCAAGTCAATATTATTAGGTCTAGTTTGTTTAAGGATAAGCAGTTATGACATGTCCTTCTCGTAGAACCGACTCATGTGTCCTCCCTTAGTGGAGTAGCTGGTTCTCACCTGCGTGTCCGAGGTCGGACTTCCCTAACCTTTTCTATCCAAGGTAGAGACTTCACTGCTTCCTTCCTTGTTGTCGACCAGATTACTTTCCCTGGTGACCTTCTACTGGGATTTGCTTCCATGCGAGACTTACGCATTGTGCTCGACCCTTATCGATGGCATGCCCAAATTGACGACTTGATCGTTCCATTCTGGGGTTACCAGCTTGGATCAGAAATCTGTTATACTGCTGCAGAGTATGATGTACGGATTAAGTCCTTACAAGCTAATGCATTCTCCAGTAGCGTACCCAAGCGGTCAGGCACTGGTAATTCTGTCACTCCCATCAGTGTTCCACCTATACCTTCAGACTTGCAGGATAGTCCAACGCCTCAAGTGTCCGAGGACACTCAGATTGCCTTGAGTGCACAACCTATCCCTGCAATGACTGCTAGTTCGAGTAGTAGTTTCTCCACAGGGGATGCCTTGTCAGAAAACGATTACTTGAAACTAGTAATGCCATCTCTTGTTGATGTCACATGCCGTCTGCAGAAAGACATCTCTGTTGCGGCTAGTGCTCTCACTAGAGTGTCTGTAGTTGTTCCTAGTGTTCCAGATGGTGATAACGTCCTAGTTGACAGTGATTCCTGCAAAGTAAAAGGTCTATTTGTTGAACCATCCTTACATGTTGTAAGAGATAGTAAGATCCATTTCTTCCTGGCCAACACTTCTGGTCACAGTGTTCGCCTCAGAGCAAATACCAATCTTGTTGACCTTGTTCACTATCCTTACCCTGTTCAGGTAGAGGATAAGTTGTCACCTGACCAGTGGGTCGGTGCTATTTCTACCGGGGAGACCTCATCCACTTCACTGGATCAATCTGTTCCACCAGTTGAGGAGAAAGACTTAGCTCCCACTGACTTCCCAGATGAAGTCAAGCGTTTGTTGACTCTGTTGAACAAACGTCGTAAAGCCATTGCTTTACCAGGTGAGAAGATGGGTATAACGAACTTATTGTCCCATCGTATTCCACTTGAACCTGGTACTAGACCTATCTACATACCTGCGTACAGAATGCCTCATTCACAAGTTGCTGTCGCAGAAGAATTGATCAATCAAATGCTTGATGATGGAGTTATTGCACCTAGCAATTCCCCTTGGAATGCACCCTTGATACTAGTACCTAAGAAGGATGGTACTTGGCGCCCAGTGATTGACTTTAGGAAGTTAAACGCGAAAACTATTCCAGATCGCTTTCCACTTCCTGTACTGGGTGATCTTTTACGTAATATCGGAGATAACAAAGTCTTTTCAACCCTGGATTTGTTACAAGGGTTTTGGCAAGTCCCTCTTCACGAGGACAGCCAAGAGCTAACTGCATTCTCCACTCCTACAGGTCATTATCACTTCCTCCGTATGGCGTTTGGATTACGATCTTCCCCTATCACGTTCTCAAGGCTCATGACTAATATCTTTAGAGGTCTCATAGGTAATGCACTTATGGTGTACTTAGATGACGTAATCGTCATGTCTAAAGACGTGGATACACACTTGAAAAGACTTGATGTAGTACTTGGTAAGCTTGAAGAAGCCAATTTAAAGATCAAACTGTCTAAATGTCAATTTTTCAGATCAGAAATTAAGTTTCTTGGTCACGTAGTCACTCCTAGAGGGGTTACGACTGACCAAAGTAAAGTAACTGCAGTACTAAATTTTCCAACTCCCAAAACTGCTGATGCCGTAAGATCCTTTGTGGGCTTAGCAGGTTTTTATAGATCTTTCATTGCCAATTTTTCTTCCATAGCTGCTCCTCTAACTGAGTTGCTTAAGAAAGATGCTCCTTTTGTTTGGACCTTCCGTCAAGAAAGAGCATTCCAAACTCTAAAAGAAAAGCTAACATCTGCTCCAATTTTGAAATTTCCAGATTTTTCTAAGCCCTTCTATCTGACAACTGATGCTAGTTCAATTGGCATAGGTGCCGTACTAGCTCAGAAGACCGATGGCAAGTACAACGCAGTTGCATTTGCTAGCCGAGTCCTTACGAAGGCTGAACGTAATTATACAGTAACTGAGCAAGAAGCTTTAGCAATAGTATGGTCTTTAAAGCACTTCCGAGACATTATTTATCAGTACTCTGTTCATGTCTTGACAGACCATGCTCCACTGATACCCTTATTCCAGAACAAACAACCTACTGGAAGGTTAGCAAGATGGACCTTGACTATCCAAGAATTCAATCCCACCTTTGAGCATTTACCTGGCAAGTCAAATGTAGTCGCAGATGCCTTATCGCGACATGTTAGTATAGTAACTGCAGACCCTCCATTTAGTGCTGAAGATGTAAAGAATGCTCAACGAACAGATCCCATGTGGTCTGGTGTGATTCGATTCCTGCTCCAGGAAGATCTTATTCTGACTGTGAAGCCACCAGCACCCATCAGTGACTTTGTCATGAACCAAGAATTACTGTATCGAACAGCCGAGTTGGGTACTCCTAGCAGAAGAGTATACCAGTTAGTAATTCCACAGTCACTAGTGAATGTAGCCTTACAGCTAGTTCACGATGTACCAGGTGTTGCACACCCTGGTATGGATCGTTCAGTAAAACAAGCCAGATTGAAATACTTTTGGCCTCGTATGGCAACTGATATTTCTGAGTATGTTAAGAAATGTAGTGTCTGCATGCAACATAAAGGCAATGCTAATGGTCCTAATCCAATCCAAGTGTATCCAACTACTAGCGAACCGTGGGAAAGAGTTGCGCTAGATTTGTTAACTAATTTCCAATGTTCCCTCCAGGGCAACAAACATCTATGTGTAATGGTAGACCATTTCACCAGATATTGTGAGTTAGTTCCTATTGCAGATAAGACTGCCGAGACAGTAGCTAAAGCGTTTAAAGAACGCATTATCTGCAGGCATACCACCCCTAAGTCCCTAGTAACAGATAATGGAGGTGAATTCTGTAATGAAATTCTTGAAAATTTGTGCACCTTGTACAAGATCTCTAAATCCACCATTGTTCCTCATCATCCTGCCAGCAATGGGTTAGCGGAACGAACCAATAAGAAAGTACTTGATGTCTTGAGAGCCACTATCAATCCCAACAGTGAAACTTGGGATGAAGTTATACCTGATGTGCAGTGTGCTATAAATTCTGCTTACAATGTTTCTATAGGTGACACTCCACATTATGCATTGTATGGTGTAGATAAACGTTTGCCTTATGAGTTGTTATATTCTAATCCGAAACCAAATTACAACCCTGATGATTTCATAGCAACTCGTACCAGCTTAGCTCAAAGTGTTTTTAGAAGAATCCGTGAAACACTTCATAAATCAACAGCTGAATTTACAAGAGTCGCAAACACTCGAGCAAAGCCATCCAAAATCAAAGTAGGTTCGAGAGTTATGCTGATTAACTTTAACAAAACGTCTGCAATGCCAAAGCTTGATCAAAAGTTTGTTGGTCCTTATCGAGTAGTTGAACATATCACTGGTAATAAGTATAAGGTTAGAGAGATTAGTACTGGTCAGTATAAAGAATCGCATTTAGATCATATGAAGTTAGTATGTGATGATAATGATGTTCCAACCCAGACTAATGTGACAGACTCTAACAATCCTCCTGATCCTGTACTCTCTTCCTCTGATACTCAGTCAGACGATCAACCTGAATGTCGTTATTCCCTACGTACATGACAGGTATTGAGAAATCCTCAAATATCATTTGTAACATCCAATTCAGATTTGCCTCAAATACAGCATGAGTTAGCCAATGCTACAGAGTTTGATCCTCCCAGAGATGACACCCATTCTGCATATGTCAATCTCACCCTAGCAGAGTTGGGGTTAAATGTAAATAACCTGTATAGATGAATAATTACAGTATCAACTTATCAGTATTCAAGAATTTTTTTTTGTGTTCATGTTCTCTCCGCATTCTGAGAGTTAACAGTCTAGATTTGAGTGCACCGAATCTGCCTTTCTGTTAAACCTTTCTTTGTATATATTCCTTCCTCAGAATCCGTAGATCACACGAATACAGATCGATCGATCAAATTTTTTTTTTATCACTTCTATTGTGTAATCTCAACGTTGAGTTTTAAGTTGTGCTATATTATACCTTGTATTGCATTACAGTTTCAGTTACGTAAGCTTCCATTCCAATGTTCTACTTATGTATGTTATAATGTTTAATTGTTGTGTACTTTGACATTGTATAGAATCAGCCCAGGCCGTACACCTGCCATCTCTAGTTTGTATTAGTTGTATGTCGGGACGACATACGTTAGCGTCGCCGAGCTCTCAGTAGTAGTAACCAGTAACCAGTGTACCGGTGGTTGACTCACTGCCAACCGTCACTGCATGAGTCACTGTCTGAACTCATATTGTGCTGACCTAGCACTATTCAAAGACCCCCTCACATATGGGTACTGTGGGCGGCCAGTCAGTGTTACGAGAGGAGCAAGGAGACAAGGTTACGGCTGTAAGGGCTCTCCCCACATTATCTGTAATTATACGTACTACCAGCCTACGTGAGTATTACTTTACCCAATCCACGTGTTCGAACTCCCACATGATATATATATATATATATATATATATATATATATATATATATATATATATATATATATATATATATATATATATATATATATATATATATATATATATATATATATATATATATATATATATATATATATGCTAATCTCAGGTCGAAGGAGACTCGAACCTATGTACGTTGGAACAAGGTCACTGGCCCAATACCTAGGCGCCCAGCTAATGCTAGACATTTTGGTCCTAGGTAGCCAGCCTTCAGGCAGGTGGTTTTAAGCTTTTCATCTCATCCCCTGCATACATCGACTGACGAAAGATTTTTACAGTGTTCAGAATTCTCAGAACAGGCGAAATATTCACAAGGTATTGGACAAGTGTGGTACGGTGAATAGAGCACTGAGTACCTTGTTCCGAGGTTCGTAGGTACGAGTCTCCTTTGACCTGAGATTAGTATTTGTGAATATTTCGCCTGTTATAAGAATTCTGAACAGTGTAAAATTCTTTCGTCAGTAGATGCATGCAGGGGATGAGATGAGAAGCTTAATTAAAACCACCTGTCTGAAGGCTGGCTACACTGGACCAACATGTCTAGCATTAGCTGGACACCTAGGTATTGGACCAGTGACCTTGTTCCAAGGTACGTAGGTTCCAGTCTCCTTCGACCTGAGATTAGTGTTTGTATATATATACGTATATACGTATATATATATATATATATATATATATATATATATATATATATATATATATATATATATATATATATATATATATATATATATATATATATATATATATATATATATATATATATAAATGTATGTATGTATGTATGTATGCAGTGGAGCCTCAGTGTCCAAACGTACTGGACTCCAAACAATTTTGTTCAGAAAAAACTGACCCGGTCTTTGAACGTTTTCCTAGAGTCTGAATGTGTCATCTTGTTTACTGTTCAGTTGTAAAAAAAAAAGTTACATAAAAGCCTTGTTTCAAAAGTACTTTGAAGTGACCTTTGACTTTTGTTTCAGTGAGTGAGGCTGATAATTACAATCATAGTCTTTGAAATACTGTTTCGGACATTGAACTTCGCAGTTCGAACACCATCTATGAACCAATTATGTTAAAACACCGGGATTTCATTGTATGTGCATGTGTGTGTGAGTGTGTGTACTCACCTAATTGTACTCACCTAATTGTGGTTGCAGGGGTCGAGACACACCTCCTGGCCACGCCTCTTCACTGATCGCTACTAGGCCCTCTCTCTCTCTGCTTCCAGAGCTTTGTCATACCTCGTCTTAAAGCTATGTATGGTTCCTGCCTCCACTACATCACTTGTTAAGTTATTCCACTTCCTAATATATCTCTGACTCATCTGAGTCTTCAGCTTCTAATTGTGACCCCATGTTTCTGTGTCCCCTCTCTGGAACAACCTGTCTCTGTCCACCTTATCTATTCCACGCAGTATTTTGTATGTCGTTATCATGTCTCCCCTGACCCTCCTGTCCTCCAATGCCGTCAGTCCGATTTCCTTCAAACTTTCTTCGTAGGACATTCTCCTTAGCTCTGGAACTAGCCTTGTTACAAACTTTTGCACTTTCTCTAATTTCTTGACGTGTTTGGCCAGGTGTGGATTCCAAACTGGAATTGCATACTCCAGTATGGGCCTGATGTACACAGTTTACAGTGTCTTGAACTATTCCTTACTACGGTATCGGAACGCTGTTCTCAGGTTTGCCAGGCGCTCATATGCTGCAGCAGTTATCTGGTTGATGTGTGCCTCTGGAGACATGCTCGGTATTATGGTCACCCCAAGATCTTTCTCCTTGAGCGAGGTTTGCAGTCCTTATCCACCTAGTCTATACTCTGTCTGCGGTCTCCTTTGGCCTTTTCCGATCTTCATGACTTTGCACTTGGCAGGGTTGAATTCAAGAAGACAGTTGCTGGACCACGTTTCCAGCCTGTCCAGGTATCTTTGAAGTCCTGCCTGGTCTTCATCTGATTTAATTTTCCTCATTAACGTCACGTCATTTGCGAACAGGGACACCTCTGAGTCTATCCCTTCCGTGTGAGTGTGTACCTGGAGTTTACCTGGAGAGAGTTCCGGGGGTCAACGCCCCCGGGGCCCGGTCTGTGACCAGGCCTCCTGGTGGATCAGAGCCTGATCAACCAGGCTGTTGCTGCTGGCTGCACACAAACCAACGTACGAGCCACAGCCCGGCTGGTCAGGAACCGACTTTAGGTGCTTGTCCAGTGCCAGCTTGAAGACTGCCAGAGGTCTGTTGGTAATCCCCCTTATGTATGCTGG
>NC_091294.1:16868088-16913088 GCF_038502225.1 Cherax quadricarinatus
CCTAGGTTAGACCTCATTTAGATTATGCTGCACAGTTTTATTCACCGTATTACAGAATGGGTATAAATGTTCTGGAAAACATACAAAGGAGGAGGACAGAGTTGATCCCATGTATCAGAAATCTTCTCTATGAGGATAGACTGAGGTCCCTGAATCTGCACTCTCTAGAAAGGCGTAGAATTAGGGGGGGATATGATTGAGGTGTATAAATGGAAGACAGGAATAAATAAAGGGGATGCAAATAACGTGCTGAAAATATCTAGCCTAGACAGGATTCGTAGCAATGGTTTTAAGTTGGAAAAATTCAGATTCAGGAAGGATATAGGAAAGCACTGGTTTGGTAATAGAGTTGTGGACGAGTGGAACAAACTCCCAAGAACAGTTATAGAGGTTAAAACGTTGTGTAGTTTTAAAAATAGGTTAGATGAATACATGAGTGGGTGTGGGTGGGTGTGAGTTGGACCCGATTACCTTGTGCTACTAGGTCAATTGCGGTGTTCCTTCCTTAAGTGAATGTGACCTGACCTGACTAGGTTGGGGCATTGACTTAAGCCGGTAGGAGACTTGGACTTGCCTCGTATGGGTCAGTAGGCTTGTTGCAGTGTTCCTTCTTTCTTATGTTCTTATGTTCTTAAGGGAATTAGGCTTATTCGGCAAGTCTGGAGTTTACCTGGAGTTTACCTGGAGAGAGTTCCGGGGGTCAACGCCCCCGCGGCCCGGTCTGTGACCAGGCCTCCTGGTGGATCAGAGCCTGATCAACCAGGCGACATATCAAATTACATGACTTACGAGTCACGACATGTTAATGTATATGACTTATTAGTCACGGCATGTTAAGGTATATGACTTATTAGTCACGGCATGTTAAGGTATATGACTTATTAGTCACGGCATGTTAAGGTATATGACTTATTAGTCACGGCATGTTAAGGTATATGACTTATTAGTCACGGCATGTTAAGGTATATGACTGCCAATTTATCAGTACCATCATGCATCTGAAGACTAATGTGAGGTGGAATCCATAATGTGTGTGTTCTCACCTAACTGTGGTTGCAGGGGTCGAGACTCAGCTCCTGGCTCCTCCTGAGTGTGTGTGTGTGTGTACTCACCTAGTTGTACTAACCTAGTTGTGGTTGCAGGGGTCGATCAAAGCACCAGGCTCCGCCTCTTCACTGGCCGCTACTGGGTCACTCTCACTGCACCATGAGCTTTAAAGCTATGTATGGATCCTGCCTCCACTACATCACTTCCCAAACTATTCCACTTCCTGACTACTCTGTGTCTGAAGAAATACTTCCTAACATCCCTGTGATTCATCTGTGTTTTCAATTTCCAACTGTGTCCCCTTGTTGCTGTGTCACATCTCCGGAACATTCTGTCTTTGTCCACTTTGTCAATTCCTCTCAGTATTTTGTACGTCGTTATCATGTCCCCCCTATCTCTCCTGTCCTCCAGTGTCGTCAGGTCGATTTCCCCTAACCTCTCCTCGTAGGACATACCTCTTAGCTCTGGGACTAGTCTTGTTGCAAACCTCTGCACTTTCTCTAGTTTCTTTACGTGCTTGGCTAGGTGTGGGTTCCAAACTGGTGCCGCATACTCCAATATGGGCCTAACGCACCCGGTGTACAGGGTCCTGAACGATTCCTTATTAAGATGTTGGAATGCTGTTCTGAGGTTTGCTAGGCGCCCATATGCTGCAGCAGTTATTTGGTTTATGTGTGCCTCAGGAGATGTGCCTGGTGTTATACTGACCCCAAGTTCTTTTTCCTTGAGTGAGGTTTGTAGTCTGGCCCCCTAGACTGTACTCCGTCTGCGGTCTTCTTTGCCCTTCCCCAATCTTCATGTCTTTGCATTTGGTGGAGTTGAACTCCAGGAGCCAATTGTTGGACCAGGTCTGCAATCTGTCCAGATCCCTTTGTAGTTCTGCCTGTGTGAGTGTGTGTGTGTACTCACCTATTTGTACTCACCTATTTGTGGTTGCAGGGGTCGATTCATAGCTCCTGGCCCCGCCTCTTCGCTGATTGCTACTAGGTCCTCTCTCTCCCTGCCCCATGAGCTCTATCATACCTCGCCTTAAAACTATGTATGTGGTCAGTGGTCAGTCGTCACGTGAGGTCACAGACCCTGAGCTGCGTTGGGGATTAGTGTGGACGGTTACAAAGCATGGCTTGCTTCTGCAGTGTTTTAAAAATTGAGGTTGGAGAGTTGAAGGAGGAGGTCTTGCTTCTCCAGGAGGAGATTAGGAGGCTGAAGGTCCACCTCAATGGGTCTGGGAGAGAGTGTGAGGTGGCTGGAGTTGTGGGGAATGAGGCTTCTAGCAGTGAGGTGCAGTCTGTCTCTCGCTGTGAGGAGGCTGTAGCTGGGGAGGTAGCAACGGCTACCAGCAGTGAGGTGCAGTCCAGCACCTGCCTCAAGTGGCGAGTGGTTCACAGTAATGGAAGGCGCATCAGAGTAAGGAAAGTTAAGAGTGAAGATCTGAAGGTAGGAAATCGCTTCTCTGTTCTTCAGGATGAATGTACTTCAGTGGCCAGTGAAGGTAAGGGTACTACTGCCCCTGCTAATGGAGGTAAGCGCATTCTTGTGGTTGGTGACTCTCAGGTAAGATATATTGACCGTGCTTTTTGTAATAGGAATAAGAAGATGAGAGATAGAGTGTGCTTCCCTGGAGCTGGTGTTGGGGACATTGTCAACAGGCTGGATAATATCATGTCAGGTAATGGGAACAAGCCCATTATCTGTCTCAGTGCTGGTGGAAATGATATTGGGAAGGGTAGGAGAGAAGAGCTGCTAGATAAGTACAGGTCAGCTATAGATTTCATTAAGTCTAAGGGAGGGATCCCAATCATATGTAGCATCTTGCCTAGAAGGGGAGTAGGAAATGAATGGTTGTCTAGGGCAATTGGTGTAAATTGCTGGCTAGACAGATACTGCAAGGAACTTGCAATCCCATTCATTGACAACTGGAACAACTTTTATGGCAAACATGATATGTATGCAAGGGATGGGGTACATCTCTCTGGGGCTGGGGTGGTAGCACTTGCAGACTCGATTGAGAAGGCCATTGGTGAAATGCCTATGATTTTAAACTGATGGAAGATAGAGGTATGGGTGTGTGTGGGAAACAAGCAGGTTGCAACACTTGGGTTGGAAACAGTAAATGTATAAAAGGCATTCAGCATGAAGTTATAAATAAAGACAATAGATCAGGTCAGCAAACAAAGGGGGACAGCAGAGGGCAGCAAGGGACTAGCTCCCTTAAGGTTTACTATAGTAATAGCAGGAGTGTAAGAAATAAGATAGATGAGCTAAGATTAATTGCAAGTGCAGGAAACATAGATATTATTGCTATAACAGAGACCTGGCTCAATCTGAAAGATAGAGAGATGCCCTCTGAATGTCACATACAAGGCTATAAATTATTCCACACTGACAGGGTCAACAGGAAAGGTGGTGGAGTAGCGATGTACGTCAGAGACAATTTAAATTGTTGTGTTAGACAAGATATTAAATTCCACAAGGCACAGTACTCGCTCCCATCTTGTTCCTCATCCTTATATCCGACATAGACAAGGATGTCAGCCACAGCACCGTGTCTTCCTTTGCAGATGACACCCGAATCTGCATGACAGTGTCTTCCATTGCAGACACTGCAAAGCTCCAGGCAGACATCAACCAAATCTTTCAGTGGGCTGCAGAAAACAATATGAAGTTCAACGATGAGAAATTTCAATTACTCAGATATGGTAAACATGAGGAAATTAAATCTTCATCAGAGTACAAAACAAATTCTGGCCACGAAATAGAGCGAAACACCAACGTCAAAGACCTGGGAGTGATCATGTCGGAGGATCTCACCTTCAAGGACCATAACATTGTATCAATCGCATCTGCTAGAAAAATGACAGGATGGATAATGAGAACCTTCAAAACTAGGGAGGCCAAGCCCATGATGACACTCTTCAGGTCACTTGTTCTATCTAGGCTGGAATATTGCTGCACACTAACAGCAACTTTCAAGGCAGGTGAAATTGCCGACCTAGAAAATGTACAGAGAACTTTCACGGCGCGCATAACGGAGATAAAACACCTCAATTATTGGGAGCGCTTGAGGTTCCTAAACCTGTATTCCCTGGAACGCAGGAGGGAAAGATACATGATTATATACACCTGGAAAATCCTAGAGGGACTAGTACCGAACTTGCACACGAAAATCACTCACTACGAAAGCAAAAGACTTGGCAGACGATGCACCATCCCCCCAATGAAAAGCAGGGGTGTCACTAGCACGTTAAGAGACCATACAATAAGTGTCAGGGGCCCGAGACTGTTCAACTGCCTCCCAGCACACATAAGGGGGATTACCAACAGACCCCTGGCAGTCTTCAAGCTGGCACTGGACAAGCACCTAAAGTCAGTTCCGGATCAGCCGGGCTGTGGCTCGTACGTTGGTTTGCGTGCAGCCAGCAGCAACAGCCTGGTTGATCAGGCTCTGATCCACCAGGAGGCCTGGTCTCAGACCGGGCCGCGGGGGCGTTGACCCCCGGAACTCTCTCCAGGTAAACTCCAGGTAAACTCCAGAAGCGTCAGCCACTGAATCTGTTTGGTTACAGCTTCTCGAGGGCCGAGAAAAACTAATTTTGGGTGTGATTTACAGGGCCCCAAATCTTGATAGGGAGTGCACTAAACTTCTATGGGACGAAATTCGTAAGGCATCTACATACGAAAATGTTGTGCTAATGGGAGATTTCAACTATAGACAGATTGACTGGAGCAATTTGACAGGAAATTTAGAGTCAGGTGACTTTCTTGATACGATCCAGGATTGTTTTTTAAAACAGTTTGTGACAGAGCCAACTAGGGGAAATAACCTCCTTGACTTGGTTCTTGCCAGTAGGGAAACACTAATTAATAATCTTGAGGTTAATGATGAGCTTGGGGAAAGTGATCACAAATCACTCAGTTTTAATATATCATGGAATTCCCCTAATAATGGCAATCAAGTCTCCGTCCCTGACTTTCGCTTGGCTGATTTCATAGGACTGAAAAATTACTTAGGTGGGCTGAACTGGAATGACCTGACTAAGGGTCAGGTAGGTGGTGATGGTTGCCGATATGATGCTTTCCAGGGCATAGTTCTAGCTGCTCAGTCAAATTATGTTCCAAATAGGGAAATCAGATCAAACAAAAATGATCCTAAATGGATGAACAATAGATTAAAATATCTGATTGGTCAAAAGAGAGGCATATATAGGCAAATCAAAAGAGGAAAGGGGCAATTGAGAAATCGATATATTCAGTTAAAGAGAGAAATAAAAAAGGGAATTAGAAAAGCAAAAAGAGATTATGAGGTTAAAGTTGCAAGAGAATCGAAGACTAACCCAAAAGGATTCTTTCAGGTATACAGAAGTAAGATCAGGGACAAGATAGGCCCACTCAGAAGTTCCTCGGGTCAGCTCATTGACAGTGATAAGGAAATGTGTAGAATTTTTAACACATACTTCCTCTCAGTTTTTACACAGGAGGATACCAGCGATATTCCAGTAATGATAAATTATGTAGAACAGGACGATAATAAACTGTGCCTAACCTCCATAGTGGGAAAATTTATGGAGTCAATAATTGCCGAGGCAGTTCGTAGCCACCTTGAAAAGCATAAATTAATCAACGAATCTCAGCATGGTTTTACAAAGGGGCGTTCCTGCCTTACGAATTTATTAACTTTTTTCACTAAGGTATTTGAGGAGGTAGATCATGGTAATGAATATGATATTGTGTATATGGACTTCAGTAAGGCTTTTGACAGGGTCCCACATCAGAGACTATTGAGGAAAATTAAAGCACATGGAATAGGAGGAGAAATTTTTTCCTGGATAGAGGCATGGTTGACAAATAGGCAGCAGAGAGTTTGCATAAATGGGGAGAAATCAGAGTGGGGAAGCGTCACGAGCGGTGTTCCACAGGGGTCAGTGTTGGGCCCCCTGCTGTTCACAATCTACATAAACGACATAGATGAGGGCATAAAGAGTGACATCGGCAAGTTTGCCGATGACACCAAAATAGGCCGTCGAATTCATTCTGACGAGGACATTCGAGCACTCCAGGAAGATTTGAATAGACTGATGCAGTGGTCGGAGAAGTGGCAGATGCAGTTTAATATAGACAAATGCAAAGTTCTAAATGTTGGACAGGACAATAACCATGCAACATATAAACTAAATAATGTAGATCTTAATATTACGGATTGCGAAAAAGATTTAGGAGTTCTGGTTAGCAGTAATCTGAAACCAAGACAACAGTGCATAAGTGTTCGCAATAAAGCTAATAGAATCCTTGGCTTCATATCAAGAAGCATAAATAATAGGAGTCCTCAGGTTGTTCTTCAACTCAATACATCCTTGGTTAGGCCTCATTTAGATTATGCTGCACAGTTTTGGTCACCGTATTACAGAATGGATATAAATTCTCTGGAAAATGTACAAAGGAGGATGACAAAGTTGATCCCATGTATCAGAAACCTTCCCTATGAGGATAGACTAAGAGCCCTGAAACTGCACTCTCTAGAAAGACGTAGAATTAGGGGGGATATGATTGAGGTGTATAAATGGAAGACAGGAATAAATAAAGGGGATGTAAATAGTGTGCTGAAAATATCTAGCCTAGACAGGACTTGCAGCAATGGTTTTAAGTTGGAAAAATTCAGATTCAGGAAGGATATAGGAAAGTACTGGTTTGGTAATAGAGTTGTGGATGCGTGGAACAAACTCCCAAATACCGTTATAGAGGCCAGAACGTTGTGTAGCTTTAAAAATAGGTTGGATAAATACATGAGTAGATGTGGGTGGGTGTGAGTTAGACCTGATAGCTTGTGCTACCAGGTCGGTTGCCGTGTTCTCCCTTAAGTCAATGTGACCTGACCTGACTAGGTTGGGTGCATTGGCTTAAGCCGGTAGGAGACTTGGACCTGCCTCGCATGGGCCAGTAGGCCTTCTGCAGTGTTCCATCGTTCTTATGTTCTTATGTTCTTATGCTCCTGCCTCTACCACATCACCTTCTAGGCTATTCCATGGCCTGACTACTCTATGACTGAAGAAATACTTCCTAACATCCCTTTGATTCATCTGAGTCTTCAACTTCCAATTGTGACCTCTTGTGTCTGTGTCCCATCTCTGGAACATCCCGTCTTTGTCCACCTCGTCTATTCCGCGCAGTATTTTATATGTCGTTATCATGTCTCCCCTGACCCTCCTGGCCTCCAGTGTCGTCAGGCCGATTTCCCTCAACCTTTCTTCATAGGACAATCCCCGTAGCTCTGGGACTAGTCTTGTTGCAAACCTTTGCACTTTCTCTAATTTCTTGACGTGCTTGACTAGGTGTGTGTGTGTGTGTGTGTGTGTGTGTGTGTGTGTGTGTGTGTGTGTGTGTGTGTGTGTGTGTGTGTGTGTGTGTGTGTGTGTGTGTGTCTGTGTGTCTGTGTCTGTGTGTGTGTGTGATCTTCCTGGGCAAGTGTGAGAGTGGCCTACTTGGGCAAGTGTGAGTGACCTCCCTCGGCAGGTGTGAAAGTGACCTATCTGGGCAGGTGTGATAGTGACCTAACTGGGCAGGTGTGATAGTGACTTATTTAGGCAAGTGATAGTGACGTACCTGGGCAGGTGTGATTGTGGCTTACCTGGGCAAGTGTGAGTGACCTCCCTCGGCAGGTGTGAAAGTGATCTACCTGGGCAGGTGTGATAGTGACCTACCTGGGCAGGTGTGATTGTGGCTTACCTGGGCAAGTGTGAGTGACCTCCCTCGGCAGGTGTGAAAGTGACCTACCTGGGCAGGTGTGATGGTGACCTACCTGGGCAGGTGTGATTGTGGCCTACCTGGCAAGTGTGAGTGACCTCCCTCGGCAGGTGTGAAAGTGACCTACCTGGGCAGGTATGATAGTAACCTACCTGGGCAAGTGTAATAGTGACCTACCTGGGCAGGTGTGATAGTGACCTACCTGGGCAAGTGTGATAGTGACCTACCTGGACAGGTGCGATAGTGACCTACCTGGGTACGTAAGATGGGGGCGGCGTAAAGTAAGGTACGTGAGG
This sequence comes from Cherax quadricarinatus, assembly GCF_038502225.1. Classification (NCBI taxonomy): domain Eukaryota; kingdom Metazoa; phylum Arthropoda; class Malacostraca; order Decapoda; family Parastacidae; genus Cherax; species Cherax quadricarinatus. The sequence continues at coordinate 16,876,170 of NC_091294.1, forward strand.
CAGGGTACACAAGTAAGGCAGGGCACGGCACGTTACACACGTGAGGCAAGGTACGGCAGGGTATACACACGTCCGCGGTCATTCACAGTCAAGGGCAAACTGACCCTCGCTCTCTGATGTTAATCCTATACCTGATCTCTTCCTCCTCCTGCCTGCACTTCTTCTCCACTCCTTCCTCCTCCTCCCCCTCTTGCTTCTACTCCTCCCTCTGCCCTCATTCTTCACCTCTTCCTCCGCCTTCCCATGCCCTCATCCTCCTCTTTCCTGTTATTTTCCTCTCTCTACTCCTCTTCCAAGTTAGTATACACGAGTCGTCTAGTCTAATATCTTCATTATGCACCCCATACCCATCCTGTGGGCGGTAGTCAAAAGATTACAAAGGTACATAATGGGTCCAGGGACTGGACACCATAGTATACACGAGACATGAACATTGTTAGAAGAGAGAGGCGAAGAAATTCCCAAACTACGGTTCACACAGCATCGACTACTTCTTTACCTCAAGCACCAGCTGAGGCCTCTCGAGGGAGACACCGTCATGCAGGTGAGGGGTTCTGGATCCAAGGAACTGGTATATGGACTAATCCTCTCCTTCCTTGGATCGATCCTCAATACATTCCACTCCCAGGTGTTATATGACCCCGTGAAATAAATGAATCAATAGTACTACTAAAATAAGTCTTGGATAATTACCCACGCCAGGCTTGTGGGTGACCCACGCCAGGCTTGTGGGTGACCCACGCCAGGCTTGTGGGTGACCTATGCCAGGCTTGTGGGTGACCCACGCCAGGCTTGTGGGTGACCCACGCCAGGCTTGTGGACATAGGTTAGAGGACATAAATAAGAGCTAAAGGATGGCGGCTCCAAAGTAATGATGCTGAACACTTATCATCAAGACACGTGTGGAACAGTTGGTGGCCCTTGGCCTGGTAACAAAAGTTCTAGATTCCCACGGTGAGGGTCCGGGTTCTATTTATTTATTTATTTATTTATTTATTTATTTATTTATTTATTTATTTGAACATGGTACAGTAAAGTAGAAAGGAATACAGTTATTAAAGTGCAACATGCCAAAGCCCCTTGTATGCAGATCATTATGGGCAGGCTTAAAATTAAGTTAAGATTAACTAAGCAATGATATATTCAGTGTTAAAAACACCATTGTAAACAGATAACAATTTAGCACAAATGAGTGTTACAAAGACAGGTCATATGGTCATTTACTGTGTTGCTGAGCATTCAGTAGAATGGAGTATTCTGTTAGGTAATGTAATTAAAAAATAAAGTTTGATTGGGTCACAGGTTAGACATTTATGAGATACAATAATGAGAAACATGTACGACATACAATCTATGAGATACAGTTATTCAGTATTTATTTAGTTGTGGATGAGTAAGTGATTTTTGAGAAGAGACTTGAATTTATAAACAGACAGTGTTTCTTTTATATTCACAGGTAATGAATTCCAGATTATAGGGCCTTGAGATGGACGTGAGATGGACTCCAGGAACATCAAAGAGTGATCTGTGCCTTGTGTTATGGTCATGTGTTCTGTTGAGGTTGGTAAGGAGACGTTTGAGGGGAGAGTTTATATCAGAATTAAGTGTTCTATGAATGTAGTAGGTGCAGTAATAAGTATGGATGTTTTGAATGGTGAGTAGGTTTAGAGTTTTGAATACTGGTGGAGTGTGCTGCCTGTAGTGGAAATTTGTTATCATTCTGACTGCAGCCTTTTGTTGGGTAATTAATGGTCTGAGATGGTTTATTGTTGTTGAGCCCCATGCACAAATTCCATAGGTGAGATAGGTGTGAAAATTTGTTTGGACTGCCTCCAAATGAGTCGCCTACCCTGGCAAGCTCTGTTGACACCGAGCTCTGAGGTCGGTACCTCAGCCTTACAAGTGGCTTATAGGACAGATTTTCATAAATGATTGATGTTGCAAGAAATCTCGCCTGCATGCACGTTTAAAGGACTAACTTACTTGGTGATGCAGATTCTATTCTGGTCTTCAACCTCCCTAAGCTTAGCCCCTTTGGACTTCCCCCCAGAAACCACGTGCAATCGGGAGCCTTAGTTCCTGCAATATTCAATCGATATTAGTGACCTGCCTGCACCTCAGAAATTCCTGTATCCAAGAGGGTGTGTATCCCCTAGTATAACTATGCAGAAACAGACACTAGCTTCTAGGTTGACAAGAGACAAAGTACGTACTGGTCATGAACTGCCAGCTGCACAAAGGCCTACAGCTCAACTCACTCGCAACTTTCCCCAGACGCTGGCCAGAATCCTAAGAAAAAGTGGAGGTCTTGTCTTACTGTATGGGCCTGGCAGAGGAGGACATCTACATTACACCGAGGTGCCTCCACCAGATTTCCCCAGGTCTCATATGTGAAGACACGTGGTGGCACCGCCTGCTGATCATGGCACGTGTTGCTCAGATGGTGTCTGGTCATAGAAGAAAGCACGGCGGCCTCAAAACCCCATGCCCCAGCATTCAAACTTGGGCTGCCAGTTCTCCCTGGCTAACATAACCTAGTGTTTGCCTACATTATCGGCCTATTTACTACCTACATTAAGGTCTTAGGTCTACATTATTATTATCTACAGTTGCCTCAATAATCCTAATATTAGTGTACTAACAGTATAAACTACCTACTTCTTCCCTGAAGGGTAAATCTATCAATTAAAAAAGTACCTTCCAACCACCTTCACCAACCCGGGTGAGTGTGTTTGTGTTTTGGGTGGATTTAAGGGCCCTCGAACGGTGTATTTTTCCTCGTTGGGACTTCTTGGACCGAATAAATTCCAACATCCTCCTGCCGGTGAAGGTAGGCGCTAAGTCTAAATCAAGTTCACCTTCCGCGAGCCCCCACGGTGGACCCTGGACACGAGTGCCGTCCGGCCACTCTCGTCGAGTAGACTCTGGTCTAACTTCAACCATCCAGTTTCCCCTGTGTGGACCTCTGGGGGTGTAAACTTGTTGGTTCCAGTGGTCTTAGCACCCTTTCCTTTAACTTTAACATCTTTCGTATGTCTAGCCTTGACTGAGCAGCTCCGTACTTTCCCACCCAGTGGCCCACATGCCCTGGTAACCTTTCCTCCCACTGATATGAGGTTCCCTGGATTTAATGGCAATCTATCTCCCTCTTTACATACCCTGTAAAAGTGTTTTCCCAAGGTGGCCGAGTGTTCGTCACTCCCTACCTGGTTCAGCTTCCTTGGTGGTTCATCGTGTATGCTGGTACTCATTATCACTACTCCCCCAGCTATCATGGGGACAGCTTCTTCTCTCTCTGGAGTGGCAGGGAATTCAGGTGGAATCCTGCCGCCTATGATGTATCCTACTGGGGATCTGTATAAACCAATTCCTTCCCTAAACATCCATCGTGTAGACAGGAAGTCATCTATCTGATTGGCTCCCACCAGGATACCTACATTTCTGACTGTGTCAGTGGTAATTCCCTGGTCTGCCAGCTTCACGTCAATGTCTTTCAATCGCTTAGCTGCTGCAGCAAGACCTCTCGCTGTAATTGCCATGGGTAACGTCTCTACCACCAAGGCTGTAATGTCTCTGCGATGTCCACCTAATTTGACTGTGACATCCACCACATCATAAGATTTGGGTGGGGCCTGACTCATAGCCCCTCCCAACACCATACTAACTTTCCTTGTGGCCTTCAACTTTAATTTAGCCACCAACTTCTTTTTATCAAGGATACTTGTGCTCCTGAGTCAAAGAATAATCGGGTTGTTTCGGACCTGTGCCCATTCACAACCTTTGCCATGACTGTAGGTAGGGCAGAACCTCTGTGATTCTCACTCGGATTAGAGACTTCACTCCCACTAATCACGCTGGCTACCATTTCAGGCTCAGACTCACTTTCTATCTTTACCTGAGAGATATCCCTACTAGCCTGGGGTTCCCTTAAATTATTGGGACATAGTGCAGTATGGTGCATATCTTTGCAACAGACTCTACACTCACCGAGCTGGGTGCCACATTCTCTCGCAAAGTGTTCCCCACAACACTTAAAGCAGAGTTTCAACTCCTTTAGTCTCTGTTGCCTACTGCTCAGTGTTGTATACTCCAGGCAACTCGTGCTAGCGTGTTCGCCTTCGCAGAACACGCATATTCTGGCATGAGCGCCTCTGAGGTTCTGCTTAGAGGTTCTTACCTTAGACACTTCTTTACCACAGTACACTCCAACGTTAGGATAGAAGTAAGACAGGGAAACATGCACCAACAGGGAATACAGTCACAGAAACCCAAGGCAAGCGGAAACCAAGCCTGTGCACATACTATGCACTTGGTATCTGCTGGCATGGGAAATCTGGAAAAACAGATGGGACGTGCAACTATGACCACCCTAGAAAATGCCATGCCCATATGACAACAGGAAAATGCAAACTCCCTTCCTGTAAGCTTTTTCACCCTGAAATGTGTACCTCTTCAGTACAGGAAAGACTGTGCTATAACTTAAATTGCCAGGCATACCATCTAAAGGGGACAAAAAGATACAAAACATCCAGGCCATGGGAAAACCTGGGTAGCCACAGCCACTCAAGAGGGAGAGGTTTTTTAGTGCCAGGAAGGAAAAAAAACTGGCAGGAAATGGCAGAAATCGTACACCAAATCCAGTCATTCCTGGAGTGGAACCACAGTCGATGGCCTCCACTCCAAACCAACAGATACAGATACTAATGCCGGAAAAAAAATCCCCCCCCAGTACCAACAATACCACCAGTCCGATAACATTCTTCTTTGCAAATATACAGGGTCTAAAGCCAGCAACAAACAACAAAATACCTTTCATCCGTGGACTGCTTGCAGAGGCAAAGGCAATGTTCGCGGCTTTCACTGAGACCCACATAAAGGATCACTTGGACAATGAAATATGGATCCCAGGTTACAACCTATACAGATGTGACAGAGTGAACAGGCAAAAGGGGGGGGGGGTTGGCCTGTACATTGCAGAGTCACTTGTTTGCACAGAACTGCTTAATGCCTCAAATGACGTAGTGGAAGTTTTAGCAGTAAAGGTCGAGAACCAAAACCTAGTCATTGTGGTAGTCTACAAGCCTCCGGATGCAACATCCCAGCAATTCCAGGAACAGCTGTTAAAAATTGACCACTGTCTGGAAAATCTTCCAGCTCCTGCACCCAACATCTTGCTCCTGGGGGATTTCAACTTAAGGCACCTAAAATGGAGGAATATAGCAAATAATATTGTTGCAGTAATAACACCAGGAGGCAGCTCTGATGAAAACTCACACTCACACGAGCTTTTAAATCTCTGCACAAAATTCAATTTAAACCAGCAAATAATAGAGCCTACTAGACTGGAGAATACACTAGACCTCATATTCACTAACAATGATGATCTGATAAGAAATGTCACCATATCAAAAACAATATACTCAGATCACAACATAATTGAGGTTCAGACATGTATGCGAGGAGCCCCAGACCGACAAAATGAGACTAGTCACGAGGGAGCATTCACCAAATTCAACTTCAATAACAAAAACATAAAGTGGGACCAAGTAAACCAAGTCCTAACCGATATAAGCTGGGAAGATATACTAAGCAACACAGACCCAAACTTATGCCTAGAACAGATTAACTCGGTGGCACTCGATGTATGCACAAGGCTTATTCCTCTAAGAAAAAGGAGGAGTAGATGTAAAATAGAAAGAGACAGGCGCTCCCTTTACAGGCGACGGAAAAGAATAACAGAGCGGCTAAAAGAGGTCAATATATCTGAAATGCGCAGGGAGACACTGGTCAGAGAAATAGCAAGCATCGAACTTAAGCTAAAAGAATCCTTTAGGAGTCAGGAATCGCGGGAAGAACTAAAAGCTATAAATGAAATCGAAAGAAACCCAAAGTATTTCTTCTCCTATGCCAAATCAAAATCGAGAACAACGCCCAGTATTGGGCCCCTACTTAAACAAGATGGGTCCTACACAGATGACAGCAAGGAAATGAGTGAGCTACTCAAGTCCCAATATGACTCAGTTTTTAGCAAGCCGCTAACCAGACTGAGAGTCGAAGATCAAAATGAATTTTTTATGAGAGAGCCACAAAATTTGATTAACACAAGCCTATCCGATGTTATCCTGACGCCAAATGACTTCGAACAGGCGATAAATGACATGCCCATGCACTCTGCCCCAGGGTCAGACTCATGGAACTCTGTGTTCATCAAGAACTGCAAGAAGCCCCTATCACGAGCCTTTTCCATCCTATGGAGAGGGAGCATGGACACGGGGGTCGTCCCTCAGTTACTAAAAACAACAGACATAGCCCCAATCCACAAAGGGGGCAGTAAAGCAACAGCAAAGAACTACAGACCAATAGCACTAACATCCCATATCATAAAAATCTTTGAAAGGGTCCTAAGAAGCAAGATCACCACCCATCTAGAAACCCATCAGTTACACAACCCAGGGCAACATGGGTTTAGAACAGGTCGCTCCTGTCTGTCTCAACTACTGGATCACTACGACAAGGTCCTAAATGCACTAGAAGACAAAAAGAATGCAGATGTATGTTGTGATAGAAACACAGGCCTTATCTCTAGGCTTTATTGAACATAGAATCTTCATAGTACTTCTGCAACAACAAAATATAATGACTAGTACATCTAATAATGGCTTCTACAGGGATGGTGATGTCTTGCATATGTCAAGAGAAAAGTTATAACTACAGGCCACATATTTAAACTCACCATGTAATCTGCATCGCTTATAAATGGATAAAGTAGGAGAGAATCACACACCATGTGTTGGTGCCCATGACACACACCAAACTGTTGTTGTTGTTAAGGGCCCCTAGAGGTGGTGCAGTATTATCCTGCTGCTGCTCCCCACAGGACCAGTATCACTACAATCTCCCCCTTCTAAAATATCAGAGACAGTAATCTCCCAAACTGTTAGGTGGGCGACGTACACGTCCCGACCTTCGTAGCCCTTGAGCCTCTTCACCAGGTTCGATATTTTCCAGCGGGGTTTGATTAACTGCTGGAGCAGAATCCTCTATTTCCATAGGGGTAGTCTCAAGGGGCTTTCCAGGAGAAAACGAAGCATCTTTCACATCTATTGGTGTATCTTGAGATTCCACACTAATAGGGATTTCAACTGGGGCTAAATGTCTTGTAGATACTGTAGTCTCTTCACCATTTTGGTAGCGAATGTGGGCGTAATGTGGATTAGCTTGCAGGAGCTCTACCTCTTCCACTAAAGGATCCGTCTTGTTCATCCTACGGTGACTCTTCAGGAGAACGGGTCCAGGATGACATAACCAAGTGGGCACGGAGGCTCCCGTAGAGGAACGACGTGAATAGTTGAGGAGTCTTTCATGAGGGGTTGCATTAGTAGCTGTGCACAGCAGTGATCTAATAGAGTGAAGAGCATCAGGTAGGACAGTTTGCCAGTGTTGAACAGGTAGATTGCGCGACTTTAATGTCATTGTAACTGCCTTCCATATAGTACCATTGAACCGCTCCACTTGACCATTGCCTTGAGGGTTGTAGCTTGTTGTTCTGCTGCAGGCAATACCTTTGCTAGCCAAAAACTCCTGATGTTCGTTACTCATGAACGAGGATCCCCTGTCTGAATGGATATAAGCTGGCATACCAAAAATAGAGAACAACTGTGAAAGACAACTAATAACAGTTGAACCAGCCATATTTGCACAGGGGAATACAAAGGGAAACCTTGAATATTCATCTACTATGTTAAGGAAATACCTATTCTGATTTGTGCTTGGTAGAGGTCCTTTGAAATCTATATTCAATCTTTCGAAAGGCTGGGTGGATTTTATGAGATGAGTCTTCTCTGGCTGATGAAAGTTTGGCTTGCACTCTGCACATACTCTGCATGCTCTGATCACTTGTCGCACATCTTCCACTGAGTAGGGCATGTTCTTTGATTTGACAAAATGGTACAGGCGTGTAACTCCTGGGTGACACAAAGCCTTGTGGAGAGCTGAGAGTGATTGCAAATCATGACATGCTGCTCCACAGTGGGACCTAGAGAATGCATCAGGTGAGATGTTCTCTTGACCCGGTCGGTACAGAATATCAAAGTCATAACACGATAGTTCCATCCTCCAGCGTAATATCTTGTCATTCTTTATCCTACTTTTGTGCCTCTTGTCGAACATATACATCACGGACCGTTGGTCAGTCCTTATGGTGAAATGTCTACCAGTTAAATAATGCCTCCAGTGGCGAACTGCTTCTATGATGGCCTGGGCTTCCTTTTCTACAGCAGCATAACATTTCTCTGATCCTTGAAAAGTTCACGAAAAGAAGGCTACTGGTCGTCCTGCCTGAGATAAGACTGCAGCAATGGCAATGTCAGATGCATCCGTTTCCACTTCGAATGGTAGGGACTCATCAATGGCTTGAACTACTGAGTTTTCAATGTCCTGTTTGAGAGTATGGAAAGCGGCTTCTGCTTCCTTTGTCACAGGAAATGTGGTAGCACTCAATGGGCGGACTTTACTTGAATAGTTGTAGATCCATTGTGAGTAATAAGCAAAGAGACCAAGAGTTCTTCGGAGTGACTTTTTGTCTTGAGGCATTGGAAGTTCCCGTAGAGGTCGTAGTCGTTCAGGGTCTGGGAATATTGAACCTCCTTCCACTACATAACCAAGGATGCTAAGCCTTTTAGTTGAAAAAGTGCACTTTTCCTCATTGTAACTGATATTTTTCTTCTTGGCGGCTTCCAAAAACTTATCAAGGTTTGCATCATGTTCCTCCTGGGTCTTGCCACAAATGGTAACATTATCTAAATACGCGTAGGTTCCCATGAGTTGCTCTTCCTGAATGAGTGAATCCATAATTCGTTGGAAGCAGGCTACCCCATTGGTGACTCCAAAAGGGACTCTGGTAAACTGATACAGGCCATCACTAGCCTGAAACGCTGTGTATGGTTTATCTTCATTCCTTATAGGGACTTGATGATAGGCACTCTGCAGATCAATTGTGCTAAACACGTAGTACTGAGCAATTTTGTTCACTGTATCGTCAATTCGAGGTAGAGGGTACCCATCAAGAAGTGTAAATTTGTTGATTGTCTCAGAGTAATCGATAGCCAGTCTCCGTTTCCTATAACCATCTTTAACAACAACAACCTGTGCACGCCAAGGGGAATCACTCGGTTCTATAATACCCTCCTTCAGCAGCCTCTGAGTTTCTTTCTCAATGAACATCCGATCCTCATAAGAATAGCGGCGTGACTTAGCTGATATAGGATGGCAATCCGCGGTAAGATTTGCAAACAGCTTTGGTGGGTCTACCCTTAAAGTGCTAAGTCCACAGACAACAAGAGGAGGCAGTTCACCTCCATATGTTAAGGTGACACTACCATGCAGCTTCTGAAAGTCCTGACCAAGGATAACATCAGAGCACAGTTGTGGCAGAATAGCTAAATGTACATCTTGATAATCCTTTCCATTAACTCTGAGATTTACCTTACAAAACCCTAAGGTCTGAATAGAGAGAGATGTTGATGCCATGGAAACGGTACCTGATGAGTGATGTAGAGTCAAGGAGAGCCGTTTAACTAAGTCAAGGTTGATGAAACTCTCTGAGCTGCCACTATCAATAAGACCATCTACTTCTGTTCCTTTGATGAATACTTTCACAACTGCCTTTGACAGTGAATTTGGAGTAGCCGCAGAAGTCACTGTTGCTAGAGTCGCATGATCACTGGAATGTGTGGAGGCACTAGCTCTTGTTGATGCATTAGCACGACATACTTTAGCAAAGTGACCTTTCTTGTGGCATTTATGGCACATTGCTTCACGAGCAGGACACTTTGGACGTGGATGTCTTGAAAAACCACAAAAGAAACACACCGTACCTGCTGCTGCTGTCACTGAGGCAGGTTCCCCAGTAACTTCATTGCAAGAGTCTTGGTCAGGAATTGCAGCACTTACCACTCGAGAAGGCTGAGTGGTACTGTATACTTCAGAATTCTTCTGGGCTGAATCTAGAGCTCTTGCCTGGTCAAAGGCAGCGGCTAAGTCGAGAGTTTTATTCTCCAATAAACGCTGCCTTATTATTGGTGATTGCAGGCCACTGATAAAAGCATCCCTGATGGACTCTTCACAATACTGAGCAGCTGTCACTGCTTGGAAGTGACAGTCCTTACCTAAAATTTTCAGTGCTTGAAAGTATTCCTCTAAGGACTCATCAATCTGCTGGCGGCGAGTTGCAAGGCGATAGCGTGCAAAGATTTCATTTGTAGGTTTAATATACTGAGACTTGAGGGTTTTGATAGCATCTTCGTAGGTATTACACTCAGAAATAGCCTCATATATCTTAGGTGACACAAAATTGATGAGCAGACTTAGTTTATCTAGATCTTCTTTAGGAAGGGCTCCCAAGAAGTTTTCGAAAGTCTTAAACCAGTGCTTCCATTCCTGAGCAGCCGTTGATAAGCTGGGGTCACAGTCTAGCCTCTCAGGTTTCAGTAAACGCTCCATGTTGTGATGTAGTCTAGCGCAGGATCACCACCAGGTAGCCCAGGATTCTATGTTCAATAAATTGTTGTGATAGAAACACAGGCCTTATCTCTAGGCTTTATTGAACATAGAATCTTCATAGTACTTCTGCAACAACAAAATATAATGACTAGTACATCTAATAATGGCTTCTACAGGGATGGTGATGTCTTGCATATGTCAAGAGAAAAGTTATAACTACAGGCCACATATTTAAACTCACCATGTAATCTGCATCGCTGATAAATGGATAAAGTAGGAGAGAATCACACACCATGTGTTGGTGCCCATGACACACACCAAACTGTTGTTGTTGTTAAGGGCCCCTAGAGGTGGTGCAGTATTATCCTGCTGCTGCTCCCCACAGGACCAGTATCACTACAATGTAATATATACAGACTTTGCAAAAGCCTTCGACAAGTGTGACCATGGCGTAATAGCGCACAAAATGCGCGCTAAAGGAATAACAGGAAAAGTCGGTCGATGGATCTATAATTTCCTCACTAACAGAACACAGAGAGTAGTCGTCAACAGAGTAAAGTCCGAGGCAGCTACGGTGAAAAGCTCTGTTCCACAAGGCACAGTACTAGCTCCCATCTTGTTCCTCATCCTCATATCCGACATAGACAAGGATGTCAGCCACAGCACCGTGTCTTCCTTTGCAGATGACACCCGAATCTGCATGACAGTGTCTTCCATTGCAGACACTGCAAGGCTCCAGGCGGACATCAACCAAATCTTTCAGTGGGCTGCAGAAAACAATATGAAGTTCAACGATGAGAAATTTCAATTACTCAGATATGGTGAACATGAGGAAATTAAATCTTCATCAGAGTACAAAACAAATTCTGGCCACGAAATAGAGCGAAACACCAACGTCAAAGACCTGGGAGTGATTATGTCGGAGGATCTCACCTTCAAGGACCATAACATTGTATCAATCGCATCTGCTAGAAAAATGACAGGATGGATAATGAGAACCTTCAAAACTAGGGAGGCCAAGCCCATGATGACACTCTTCAGGTCACTTGTTCTATCTAGGCTGGAATATTGCTGCACTCTAACAGCACCTTTCAAGGCAGGTGAAATTGCCGACCTAGAAAATGTACAGAGAACTTTCACGGCGCGCATAACGGAGATAAAACACCTCAATTACTGGGAGCGCTTGAGGTTCCTAAACCTGTATTCCCTGGAACGCAGGTGGGAGAGATACATGATTATATACACCTGGAAAATCCTAGAGGGACTAGTACCGAACTTGCACACGAAAATCACTCACTACGAAAGCAAAAGACTTGGCAGACGATGCACCATCCCCCCAATGAAAAGCAGGGGTGTCACTAGCACATTAAGAGACCATACAATAAGTGTCAGGGGCCCGAGACTGTTCAACTGCCTCCCAGCACACATAAGGGGGATTACCAACAGACCCCTGGCAGTCTTCAAGCTGGCACTGGACAAGCACCTAAAGTCAGTTCCTGATCAGCCGGGCTGTGGCTCGTACGTTGGTTTGCGTGCAGCCAGCAGCAACAGCCTGGTTGATCAGGCTCTGATCCACCAGGAGGCCTGGTCACAGACCGGGCCGCGGGGGCGTTGACCCCCGAAACTCTCTCCAGGTAAACTCCAGGTAAACACCTATACTCAAATGAGAAACGAGATCTCCCAACCCCTCAACAATTTGCTGTATCATGAACCTATTCGTCCGATATTTTAAGTGTAACTCATGCACTGTAGTGCTAGCCAGTTTCCTCTGAATCACCTGGCTAAGGACCCATTCTGAATCATCATCATGCAAATCTCTGAAACTATTTGTCAAGCTCATAATTTCAATATGGAACTTCTCTAGGCTTTGACAGTCATGTCAGCAAGCCTCTAGATCCAACAACCGATAATGTATGGTCACTTTTATCTCTTCAGTGTTGCCAAACATGTCTTCTAATTAGTTTTTGGCATGTTGGTAATTAGTGTCAGCAATCTGGTAGTGCCGGACCAAGTCTAAGGCTTTACCCTGGAGCTGTGACCGCAAAATACTGCAATTTGACGGCATCTGACAAATCGTTCCTGTCATCTATCTGGGCTTTAAATTGATCACAGAAAGCAATGTACTCTGTTAGGGTTCTGTCAAATGTTGGTAAATTCAACTGGGGCAACCTGGGCAACATATTGACAGGTGTGTGGCTGTTTGTGGTACCTGCGGTGTTCGACACCACACATAGAATACTAGCCTTTAATGTGCTTAACTTATCTTTGTACGTATTCATCTCCTGTTGACAATCTACATCATCCTTAGTGAATTCGTCCTGAGCCTGCCGAAGACTATCCTGGGGTTCACCATCCTCAATATCCTGTAGCTCATATGCTGAGAATGCTTTTTCGTAGGCTTCCCATTTTTCCCCCAAACGCTTCAAGCAGTCTTGCAAATCATCGCAGTCTACTTTACTGCGTTGGCAAGTAGCCTTGCACCTGTTGCACGTTCTGTTCAGATGCCCTTTGTATGCCGCCACTGATCATTTTAATTTTGCTAACACTGAACCAGACTCTTCTGAACTCCCATCTGCCATTGTCAAGGTTTAATTAGGAGTGTGACACTAATTGTACTTTACTCAGTCCACCCCACAGCATGTACGGTATTAGGCAAGAATGAACGAGTCTCAAGGCTCCTCACCAAGTTTAACGATTCCCTTTGTTATATTGACTACTCTGACTTAAAATGTGCACTGTTAGCTCTCAAATCCCAATCAAAATGTGTATCGATGTGAAAGCTTAACCTAGCAATTTCCTGTACAATGCCAGCAAATAATTACAGGACTTAACCTAGTCTGTGGTACAAGTCACAAATCCCACATTAAAAATGAATCAAAGACAATGAAAATCACACAATAAAATGCAGTATACAAATTAAAAAATCACTTAATTCGCACAAATAAATTCAACAATTCAACTTGTGAAACAGTAAATGAATAATGTATGTAAACAGCATGGCCTAACTGTGCCCAGCTTACTCAGTCTAGCATGGATGGTTGGATAAGGTAAATCCTAACCTAACTAGTGTGCTATAGCTTAAACCTGGCTTTAGAACTCCCTGTAAATAATAACTAGGTTAAATCTGTCCTAGCTACTATAACTGTTGTAAATATTGCACAAGCCTAGCCTAACTGTGGCTACCTTACAATTCCACTGTAAGTAATTAACACACAAGTCTCCTACTCTGGATTACTTGTAATCACTGTAAATAATTAAATTCACAAGCTTCTCTAGCCTACATGGCCTGCCTGTAAATTACTGCAAATAATAACTTCTGTGTATAGTTAGCTTGGCCTAGCTTCAGTGTAACTCTGGGCCTGGGTGCTAACTTAACCTAACTCTGTTAAACTGGTTCCTAACTGTGGCCTAGCTATGTTAATTTTAACCTAGCTATTCCACATCACGGTTACGAAGGACCACTTGTGAAAATTTGTCTGGACTGCCTCCAAGTGAGTCGCCTACCCTGGCAAGCTCTGTTGACACTGAGCTCTGAGGTCGGTACCTCAGCCTCACAAGTGGCTTATAGGACAGATTTTCATAAATGATTGATGTTGCAAGAAATCTCGCCTACATGCACGTTTAAAGGACTAACTTACTTGGTGATGCAGATTCTATTCTGGTCTTCAACCTCCCTAAGCTTAGCCCCTTTGGATTTCCCCTCAGAAACCACGTGCAATCGGGAGCCTTAGTTCCTGCAATATTCAATCAATATTAGTGACCTGCCTGCACCTCAGAAATTCCTGTATCCAAGAGGGTGTGTATCCCCTAGTATAACTATGCAGAAACAGAAACTAGCTTCTAGGTTGACAAGAGACAAAGTACGTACTGGTCATGAACTGCCGGCTGCACAAAGGTCTACAGCTCAACTCACTCGCAACTTTCCCCAGACGCTGGCCAGAATCCTAAGAAAAAGTGGAGGTCTTGTCTTGCTGTATGGGCCTGATGGAGGAGGACATCTATGGAACGTCGAGGTTCCTCCACCAGATTTCCCCAGGTCTCATATGTGAAGACATGTGGGGGCGCCGCCTGCTGATCACGGCACATGTTGCTCAGATGGTGTCTGGTCATAGAAGAAAGCACGGCGGCCTCAAAACCCCGTGCCTCAGCATTCAAACTTGGGCTGCAAGTTCTCCCTGGCTAACATAACCTCGTATTTGCCTACATTATCGGCCTATTTACTACCTACATTTAAGGTCTTAGGTCTACATTATTATTATCTACAGTTGCCTCAATAATCCTAATATTAGTGTACTAACAGTATAAACTACCTACTTCTTCCCTGAAGGATAAATCTATCAATTAAAAAAGCACCTTCCAACCACCTTCACCAACCCAGGTGAGTGTGTTTGTGTTTTGGGTGGGTTTAAGGGCCCTCGAACGGTGTGTTTTTCTCCGCTGGGACTTCTCAGTCCAAATAAGTTCCAACAATAGGGGTAAATAAGTGAGTGATATAGGGCCAGGAGGGCTGACTGTGGCACATAGTACCGTATCATCGATAGTATGCCTACGGTCTTGGATTTTTTTTTGGAAATTTGTTGTATATGTGTTTGAAATTTAAGTCTATTATCAAGGTGGATTCCTAAGAATTTTCCCTCTGTGAATTTTTTGATAGGTGATCCATTTATCATTATGTTAAGAGGGACGTCTGTAGCTCTGTTACCAAACTGAATGAAGTAGGTTTTGTCAATGTTTAGAGTAAGTTTGTTAGTACTCATCCAGGTAGATATTTTCTGTAATTCGGTATTTACAGTATTGGCTAGCGTGACTGGGCTCGGGTGAGAGAAGACGTATGTAGTGTCATCTGCAAATAGTGTGGGCTTAAGTAGTTGCGATGCATTTGGTAGGTCATTTATGTATATGAGAAAGAGAAGAGGGCCTAGGACACTTCCCTGTGGGACACCAACTGTAATTGGCTGTGCTGAAGAGTTTGCCCCGTTTGTGTACACATATTGGCTTCTGTTGCTGAGTTAAGACTTTAGGTAGTTGAGGGAGTGCCCTCTTATACCATAGTGCGACAATTTTATATGGAGCAAGTCATGGTCAACTGTATCAAAAGATTTACGTAAGTCTATGAAGATCCCCAGTGGGACTTCTTTTTTCTCTATTGTTGTATAAATATGTTCTAGCATGTGGATAATAGCATCATTAGTATTTTTATTAGGCCTGAACCCAAATTGACAGGGGTTGAGATGATGTAGGAATAGATTTGCTTATGAATTAATTTTTCGAAGATTTTAGAGAGAGGGTGTAAGTTGGATATTGGCCTATAGTTATTCAAATCTGTTTGGTCTCCTCCTTTATGGATCGGGGTGACCCTTGCTATTTTGAGAACTGTAGGGAAGGTAGAGGATTCTATGGATTTGTTAAAGAGTGTTGCAATGATTGGTGATAGTACTTGTGACGCTTTTGTGTATATAAAGGGTGGTAAGGTATTTAAATCTCCTGTCTTGTTTTTTAGTGTGTTGATAATAAGGGAGACTTCAGTAGGGTTAGTCGGAGCTAGGAACAGTGCGTTCGGGAAGTTGTCAGTGAGGTAGTCATTGGGTGGGGTATCTGAGCTTGGGATTTTATTGGCCAGGTTTTTTCCTATAGTGGAGAAGAAATTATTGAGTCTGTTTGCTGTTTCAGTTGGTGGGAGTTGGGGCTCATCTGGTTTTGTTAATTCAATTTCACTATTTCGTGATATCTTTTTTGTTTCTAGAATTTATGATAGGTTTTTCCAGGTCTTTTTTATATCACCTCGTAAGTTGGATAATCTGTTCTCATAATACAGTTTTTTAGCCCTTCGTATCAGGCTGGTTAGGATTGACGAGTAACATTTTGTTTGGTCTCTGATTATGTGACCCATTCTGTACTGTTTTTCGTATATGTGCTTTGTATTTATGGATTTGAGGATGCTGGGTGTTAGCCAGGGACTGTTCAGTCTCTTAGCTGTCATCTGTTTAGTTTTTTGGGGCAGTGCTTGTTATAGAGGTATTGGGTCTTTTTTAGAAAATTATTAATACATTTGTCAATATCTGTATAGATTTCTAGCTCAGTGTGCCAGTCAATGTTTGTCACTGCTGCTGTGAAGTTATTGAAGGCTGCCTCATTGTGAAGTCTGAAAGTGACTTTAGTAGTGTCTTGGGGTAATTTGCCAAGATTTGTGGTGAGGAAGGTAGGGTAGTGATCTGTGGTATTATCTGTGATTATGCCTGATTTTAAAGGGGATATGGTGTTGGTCCAGATGTGATCTAGTAGGGATTCCTGACAAAGGGTGAAAACATTGCACGTGTTTCCTTACACAGGTTGTCTATGTTCACCCAACAGTAATAATGGGTACCTGGGTGTTAAGTAGACTGGTGTGGGTCGCATCCTGGGACAAAACTGACCTGATTTTCCCGAAATGCTCTGCATAACGAGCGACTTTATATATAGTAGTATGTCAGTGATGTCAGCTAGGACTGTATACCTTGTACATGTACTGGTAGTAAATAAAGATACTATTACTATTATTAATATTATTATTATTATTATTATTATTATTATTATTATTATTATTATTATTATTATTATTATTATTATTATTAATATTGTTACTATTATTATTATTATTATTATTATTAATAATAATAATAATAATAATAATAATAATAATAATAATATTATTATTATTATTATTATTATTATTATTATTATTATTATTATTATTATTATTATTATTATTTACTGATGAAACGTTTCGCCTGCACAGTAGTACATACCTTATTTGTCCACTTATTGAGGAATATAGAGATAGACAGTAGAGGTCAGCCAAAGAAGTAGTCAGGTCTAAGGGAGGGATCCCAGTCATATGTAGCATCTTGCCTAGAAAGGGAGTGGGCAATGAATGGATGTCTAGGGCAATTGGTATAAATTGCTGGCTAGATAGGTACTGCAAGGAACTTGCAATCCCATTCATTGATATCTGGGACAAATTCTATGGCAAACATGATATGTATGCAAAGGATGGGGTTCATCTCTCTGGGGATGGAGTGGTTGCATTAGTCAATTCGATTGAGGGGGTAATTGGTGACTTGCCTAGGACATTAAACTGATAGATTATAGAGATATCGGTGTTTGTGGGAAACAATCAGGCTGCAGCATTAGGGTTGAAAACAGCAGATATTACCGGGATACCTAAGGGATATGTTTAAAAGACAATATTCAAAATAAAGTTGCTAGTAAAGGTAAATCCATTGATCAACAAAGAGAGATAGTAGAGGACAATGAGTGACTAGCTCCCTTAAGGCTTACTATACAAATAGTAGGGGTCTAAGAAATAAGATAGATGAGCTAAGATTACTTGCATGTGCAGGTAATATAGATATTATTGGTATAACAGAGACCTGGTTTAACTTGAAAGATAGAGAAATGCCTTCTGAATGCAACATACAGGGTTATAAATTATTCCATACTGATAGGGTCAACAGGAAGGGTGGTGGAGTGGCGATGTATGTCAGAGATAATTTAAATTGTTCTCTTAGATATGATACAAGATTAGAAACATCAAACACAGAATCTGTTTGGCTACAGTTTCTCGAGGGTCATGACAAATTAATTTTGGGTGTGATTTATAGGCCCCCAAACCTTGATAGGGCGCGCAGTAAGCTGTTATGGGACGAAATTCATAAGGCATCTAGATATGATAATGTTGTGTTAATGGGAGATTTTAATTTTAGACAAATTGATTGGAACAATATGACAGGAAATCTTGAGTCTAGTGACTCTGGATACGGTTCAGGATTGCTTTTTAAAACAGATTGTGACAGAACCAACTAGAGGAAACAATCTGCTTGACTTGGTTCTTGCCAACAAAGAATCACTAATTAATAATCTTGAGGTTAATGTTGAACTTGGGGAAAGTGATCGCAAATCACTTAGTTTCAATATATCATGGAATTACTCAGATATCTGCAATCAAATCTCTGTCCCAGACTTTTATTTGGCCAATTTAATGGGACTGAGAGATTACCTGGGTGGGCTAAATTGGGATGACCTGACCATGGGTCAGGTAGGTGATCTTGGTTGCCAATATGACTTTTTTTTTTTTTGAGCATAGTTCTAGCTGCCCAGACAACTTTTGTTAAGAGTAGGAAAATTAGATCTAACAAAAATGATCCCAAATGGATGAACAATAGAATAAAACATCTCATTGGTCAAAAGAGAGTCATATATAGGTGTATCAAAAGAGGGGATGGGCAGTTAAGAAATCAATATATTCAATTAAAGAGAGAAATAAAAAAAAAAGGAATAAGAAAAGCAAAAAGGGATTATGAGGCTTATGGAAAATTTTCTAGGGGTGATTACCTTTATGTACTTCAACATTACATGCTTACAAGTAAACTCATTGGGAGACAACCATATTGTTTACCGTAGTCACCCCGTGTAGACATGGTCACGGCAAGTGGTTCCTTCGACCTCACAATCTTATCCATATCTATCCGAGACCAGTATGGATTGGATAGCACCCACAAGTACGGTGCTACTAATTAATTGTGGACTGTATAGATTATATTAGAGTAGCTGAATGAAGGGGGGGGGGTAGGTTACACATGGATATATCCATCAAGGAAAAACACTTGTACATAATCTCTCCACTTACCAGATATTCTCTGGTGGTCATTTCATGTAGCTGGATCATTCATAACCTATCCAATTACAACATACCTAACTGGCCAGTATCAGTCTGCTATAACTAGAAGGGTTACTTAACTGTTGGTGATTGATACTCCTTATTTCCTCCATTCACCATCTCATTTCGATATCCTGCTACACCGACACGGTTCTTATTCCAGCAGGACGAGGTATCCATCGGTTTGTCCTGGTTTAGAAGTCGTGCTTCCATAAAGCTTCACTATCCTCGGTACGAGAATCACGCATTCACTTGGAGCAGGGAGATCTATTTCACATCCCGCATTCTCTTAACTCAATGTTATTATCACTGATTACATTACCATTCACAAGACGATTTAACGTCTCATAATTATTATACACATTAGAGGTCACTCCATTAAGATCTGAGGCTAATGAGCGAGGATTAACACACGGGTATTTCCCCTGGACACACACCATGGCCGCGCACCAGTCACCTGGTCAAACCATTATTCACTAATTTTACCACCTTTTTACGGTGGTCCCGTAAATCACGTTCCCTCACTCTTCACCAGGAACAGTTACGACACTTCCTATTATGAAATGAGGCCTATATTAATCCTTAGGCCGCCGTGAATGCCAATTTCCTGGTTCCATGCTTTCCCAGCCTCCTCACCACATTCAAAACACTCCCGCCTCCCCCATGGCCCGAGTCGACCTATACCCCCGCACATCCGCGCATGAGCAAAGGGAACTCTTGGTTCTATCCTATTGTCAAATACATTTTTGACTCATATCGACACATTAAACACCTATTAGGCGCTATAGCTTCGGCAAATCAAAATTTTCCACACTGCGGCCGGGCGGAGGTCGTTGCTAGACGACTTACATAATGTGGAGTACAATTTTCCCATCTTTGCTGGCCACCTGGCTTGGGAACTCCAACATTGGTATTTACATAATCACCCATTAATTCTTTCCACCTGTTAACTCCTCAGGTAGGGCTCCATCCAAAGGACACTCAAGCCTCCATGCTTCTGGTATTAACAGTTTCCCTCTTATTGTAAGGTGTGACACTAAGTCTATGCTCTCGGGGCTAATTTGTTGGGCATACTGGAATTATGAGACTTTAACAATAACAAGTCTCTTTCAGTATCCCAAGTCACCCCCAGCACATTACTGCATATAGGCACCAACTCCATGGCCATCCATATTTATTGATCCCTCAAAATGGACTAATTAGTGTTCCATTCTCTCAGGGGCATAAGCCTATGCTTCCTGGATTAATTTATTGGGCATACTGGAATTATGAGACTTTAACAATAACAAGTCTCTCTCAGTATCCCAAGTCAGCCCCAGCACATTACTGCATTATTTCATTAACCCCTTCACATATCCTCATTAGTTCCTCTTCAGTTGACGTCACACCCGGAAATTGTCCACATAAGATTATTTACCCAATTACTTCGTTCAGTGGACCACCTGTGCACTTAAGGTGTGCATTTATCGTCGCCTGAAGTAAGAACAATTTATTATTTAACTGTTTATTAATTATATCATTATAAGCAGTCAACAATTTTGGTGTCTTGCTCAGTTGGCAGAGCTGGGCCCGTTAACTGTCCATACGCCATCCTATAATTAGTAGATAATTCTGGACGGTTGAGCTTCCACGGAAGTCGCACCCAGTAATGTCCAGATTCAGATTTAACATCCTTCAGGTATTGTTCCTGAGTAAAGGAATCATTTGGACTTTCCTCATTTATATTAATCCCTATGCTGTCCAGCTCCCACAAATTAGACTGGTTCAACATCAGAAGAATACTTGTACTGGGTTGACCTTTTATGAGCAAGACACCGTGACTGTATTCACTACTTCTAGTCATTATTACTAGGCGGTAGTCTGCCATATATTACATGACTCGTACCAGTGATGAGGAGAGTGACGCCGCATGCTTTTGGATTTATGCCCTTTATCCTGAATTATTACATCCAACGCCGGCAAAGCTACCTCAGCTAGGCCATCATTATTGCCATTAGCTGCAACCTTTACATCAGTCACTGTAGTGTCAGGGTTATTAACATTATCATTATTGTCACCATTATTATAAGAATCACATACAACCCTGCACATAACTGTATGGTGCCTTCCCTTGTTGCATTGATAGCAACTGTTCAATTTGGTATGACAATCCTTTACATTATGATTGTCTAGACATCTGATAAATCTGTCAAGTTCTTTCATTCTTTCCACTTTAATATCCCATGAATTATAGGCATTACAATTTTTAGTGAAATGAGTACCCTGGCAGAAGAGGCAGTCTCTCTTTTCCTTGCCTGACCTCTTATTAACTGGGTTACACTTACTGAGGTACTTATTCCTCTTACCTTGATGTGAGGAACCACTATTACTGATTCCTGACTTGATATGTGCCTATTTAACTCTTAACTAGGATTATTACCACTGGGATTATTTTTCCCTTTTGCGACTTGACAGATACTTCAGAGTCATTATGTGTTATATCCTTAGAACTGTTTGGCTGACTGGTCTGCAATTGAACAATTAATTCCTGCCGACCTAGTCTGATTTCCTCCAGACCGTACTCTGGAGGTTTTGGCAAACCCACCCTTTGCATTAATAGGTTGACTAACTGCCTGGCTTACACCCTTTAATTTATTCAAAGCCTTACTTTTACAAGACAGTTTTTCTTCCAATTCGTAATGTTGATTAATTAAAACATTCATTTCCATTCCATCTGCACGATTCTCCAGCAGATCTCTTTCACAGTCTTTAAACCACAATTTGTACCAATCAAATCTACTCTCTAAAACATCTAAATATAACTTTAATTCATTAAGGTTCACGGTTCTTTGATTCACTAAATCAAATGCCTTCGTCACATGGCTTTTAATAGCCTGTAATGATGCTTTCATTATTCTAAAATTCACGGACTTGTCAGCCACATTAACTCCATTAGATCCAGTCATGGTTAGAGAATTATTAATCACTGATTATACAACTTAAGTAGGCGCCTTATAAGAGTAATTCTTGCACTTTACTCTTGTATAAATCCTAGCCACCCATGTGCTAGCAATTAATTGGGCTAATTATCATCCATCACACGATCGATTAAACTTGTGCAACCTACACCCACTTCCTTCAACCAGTCACTTAATTATTAAGTAATTAATTCAATTAATTTTTTCACTGATTGCATCCAGTTCAGGAAGGACCAACGGGCAGATTTGGAAAATTTTCTAGGGGTGATTACCTTTATGTACTTCAACATTACATGCTTACAAGTAAACTCATTGGGAGACAACCATATTGTTTACCGTAGTCACCCCGTGTAGACATGTGAGAAAACTTAACCACCCCTGGTCACGGCAAGTGGTTCCTTCGACCTCACAATCTTATCCATATCTATCCGAGACCAGTATGGATTGGATAGAACCCACAAGTACGGTGCCACTAATTAATTGTGGACTGTATAGATTATATCAGAGTAGCTGAATGAAGGGGGGGGGGGGGGTAGGTTACACATGGATATATCCATCAAGGAAAAACACTTGTACATAATCTCTCCACTTACCAGATATTCTCTGGTAGTCATTTGATGTAGCTGGATCATTCATAACCTATCCAATTACAACATACCTAACTGGCCAGTATCAGTCTGCTATAACTAGAAGGGTTACTTAACTGTGGGTGATTGATACTCCTTATTTCCTCCATTCACCATCTCATTTCGATATCCTGCTACACCGACACGGTTCTTATTCCAGCAGGACGAGGTATTCGTCGGTTTGTCCCGGTTTAGAAGTCGTGCTTCCATAAAGCTTCACTATCCTCGGTACGAGAATCACGCATTCACTCGGAGCAGGGCGATCTATTTCACATCCCGCATTCTCTTAACTCAATGTTATTATCACTGATTACATTACCATTCACAAGACGATTTAACGTCTCATAATTATTATACACATTAGAGGTCACTCCATTAAGATCTGAGGCCGATGAGCGAGGATTAACACACGGATATTTCCCCTGGACACACACCATGGCCGCGCACCAGTCACCCGGTGAAACCATTATTCACTAATTTTACCACCTTTTTACGGTGGTCCCGTAAATCACGTTCCCTCACTCTTCACCAGGAACAGTTACGACACTTCCTATTATGAAATGAGGCCTATATTAATCCTTAGGCCGCCGTGAATGCCAATTTCCTGGTTCCATGCTTTCCCAGCCTCCTCACCACATTCAAAACACTCCCACCTCCCCCATGGCCCGAGTCGACCTATACCCCCGCACATCCGCGCATGCGCAAAGGGAACTCTTGGTTCTATCCTATTGTCAAATACATTTTTGACTCATATCGACACATTAAACACCTATTGGGCGCTATAGCTTCGGAAAATCAAAATTTTCCACAAGGCTAAGGTCGCAAGGAATTCGAACACCAACCCAAAAGGGTTCTTTCAGGTATACAGAAGTAAGATTAGGGACAAGATAGGCCCACTTAAGATTAACTCAGGTCAGATCGCTGACAGTGATAAGGATATGTGTGAAATTTTCAATACCTACTTCCTCTCAGTTTTTACCCAGGAAAATACTAGCGAAATTCCTGAAATAAGAGATTATGTAGAACAGGACGATAATAAACTATGCACGATTGTGGTAACTAGTGGCATGGTCCTCAGACAAATAGAGAAATTAAAACTAACAAATCCCCAGGCCCTGATGAACTGTTTGCAAGGGTGTTAAATGAATGTAAAGAGGAACTTAGCATACCTTTGGCTAATCTTTTCAATATATCACTACAAACTGGCATAGTGCTTGATAAGTGGAAAATGGCGAATGTAATATCTATTTACAAGGCAGGTGACAGGTCCTTAGCTTCGAACTATAGACCAATAAACCTTACCTCCACAAGCAGGTCCTACCCAAAGAGATGGGTTAGTTATAGCAGTAGTTGTCGTAGTCGTGATGGATATGTACATGTCCTCAGAATCAAGATTCCATGATGTTGCAGTGTCTGACAAGTTGTTCAAGAATGGTATATAATTCCGACAAGATGAAATTAAGACACATGTGCAACATCTGGGTATCTTTATTGTAGACGTTTCGCCATCCAATGGTTTTATCAATACAAATTCCAGGACATAACTTGAAGACAGTAGAACTATGTACAGAAGATGAGGTAATCAGTCCCTCAACCTTGGAGTTGGTGCGAAGAGCACCGTAGTCGTGAAGATTCTGAAGCAGAATCAAGGCGCCTGACACTTATATGCAAACGTCAGGTGGAAATGGGACGTATAGCAGACGAGGGCATAGTCACTGGTAGGCGGGAATCTACGGTGCTATTCGCACCTACTCCAAGGTTGAGGGACTGATTACCTCATCTTCTGTACATAGTTCTACTGTTTTCAAGTTATGTCCTGGAATTTGTATTGATAAAGCCACTGGATGGCGAAACGTCTACAATAAAGATACCCAGATGTTGCACATGTGTCTTAATTTCATCTTGTCGGTATTGTATACCATTCTTGTACAACTTGTCAGACACTGCAACATCATGGAATCTTGATTTTGAGGACATGTACATATCCTTCACGACTACGACAACTACTGCTACAACTAACCCATCTCTTTGGGTAGGACCTACTTGTGGAGGTAACGTTTATTGGTCTTCAGAGAACAAGTGATGTGAAGAGAATCATCATTGGTTTGACATCTCTAGTTATGAAAGTTCTCATTATCCATCCTATCAGTTTTCTAGCAGATGTGGTAGATGCATTGTTGTGATCTTTGAAAGTGAGACTCGCTGACATTATCACTCCCAGGTCCTTCACATTAGTTTTTTGCTCTATTGTGTGGTTGGAATTTGTTTTATACTCCAGTACAGTTTTAATTTCCTCTAGTTTTCCTTAGCGGAGTAATTGAAATTTGATCTTCATTGAACTTCATGTTGTTTTCTGTGGCCCATTTAAAGATTTGGTTGATGTCCGCCTGCAGATTCGCAGTAATTGATGGATGACACTGTCATGCAAATTCAGGTGTCATTTGAAGTGGAGGACACGATGCTGTGGCTTATATCTCTGTGTATGTCAAAGGGTGTTAGTCGACTGTTGTGGGTCACATCCTGGGGGGGCGAGATTACCTGGAGTTTACCTGGAGAAAGTTCCGGGGGGTCAACGCCCCCGCGGCCCGGTCTGTGACCAGGCCTCCTGGTGGATCAGAGCCTGATCAACCAGGCTGTTACTGCTGGTTGCACGCAATCCAACGTACGAGCCACAGCCCGGCTGGTCAGGTACCGACTTTAGGTGCTTGTCCAATGCCTACTTGAAGACTGTCAGGGGTCTATTGGTAATCCCTCTTATGCATGTTGGGAGGCAGTTGAACAGTCTCGGGCCCCTGACACTTATTGTGTTGTCTCTTAACGTGCTAGTGACACCCCTGCTTTTCATTGGGGGGATGTTGCATCGTCTGCCAAGTCTTTTGCTTTCGTTGTGAGTGATTTTCGTGTGCAAGTTCGGTACTCGTCCTTCTAGGATTTTCCAGGTGTATATAATCATGTATCTCTCCAGCCTGCGACAAAGGAAAAATAAGACAGACAGTCCTCGATGATGATGTAAACTCAGCATTGTAATCCTTATAGAGAATAAACTTTGAATTTGAATTTGAATTTGAATGCACTGACTTTCTTGGGTTATCTTGGGTGGCTAACCCTCCGGACATGCAATACACTGAAATCCCATAGAATCGTAACCTCTTGGACAACTTTGACTATACCTGGAGTATACCTGGAGATGGTTTTGGGGGTCAACATCCCCGTGGCCCGGTCTTTGACCAGGAATCATGGTGGATCAGGGCCTGATCAACCAGGCTGTTACTGCTGGCCGCACACAACCCGACATACGAATCACAGCCCGGCTGGTCAGGTACTGACTTTAAATGCCTGTCCAGTACCTTCTTGAAGACATCCAGGGGTCTATTGGTAATCCCCCTTACGTATGCTGGAAGGCATATGAACAGTCTCGGGCCCCTGACACTTATTGTGTTGTCTCTTAACGTGCTAGTGACACCCCTGCTTTTCATTGGGAGGATGTTGCATCGTCTGCCGAGTCTTTTGCTTTCATAGGGAGTGATTTTTGGGTGCAAGTTTGGTACTAATCCCTCTACGATGTTCCAAGTATCTTTCCCGCCTGCGTTTTAGGGAGTACAGGTTCAGGAACTTCAAGTGCTCCCAGTAATTGAGGTGTTTTATCTCAGTTATGCGCGCTGTGAAGGTTCTCTGTACATTTTCTAGGTCAGCAATTTCACCTGCCTTGAAAGGTGCTGTTAGTGTGCAGCAATATTCCAGCCTAGATAGAACAAGCGACCTGAAGAGTGTCATCATGGCCTTGGCATCCCTAGTTTTGAAGGTTCTCATTATGCATCGCATCATTTTTCTAGCAGATGTGACTAATACAATGTCATGGTCTTGAAGGTGAGATCCTCTGACATGATCACTCATAGGTCTTTTACATTAGTTTTTCGGTTTATTGTGTGGTTTGAATTTGCTTTATACTCCGATATAGTTTAAATTTCCTCACATTTTCCATATCGAAGTAATTGAAATTTCTCATCGTTGAACTTCATATTGTTTTCTGCGGCCCATTTAAAAATTTGGTTGATGTCCGCCTGGAGTCTTGTGGTGTCTTCAGTGGAGGACACTGTCATGCAAATTCGGCTTACATCCATGTCTATGTCAGACATGAGGGTGAGGAACAGGATGGAGTACTGTGACTTGTGGAACAGAGGTTTTCACCGTAGCAGCCTCAGACTTTATTCTGTTTACTACTACTCTTTGTGTTTTGTTTGTTAGGAAATTATAGATCCATCTACCAACTTGTCCTGTTATTCCTTTATCACGCATTTTGTGTACTATTATACCATGGTCACACTTGTCAAAGGCTTTTTCAAAATCTGTGTATACTACATCTGCCTTTTGTTTGTCTTCTAGAGCATCCAGGACCTTGTCATGGTGGTCCAGTAGTTGGGACAGACAGGAGTGACCTTCTCTAAGCCCATGTTGCCCCAGGTCACTTGTTCTATCTAGGCTGGAATATTGCTGCACACTAACAGCACCTTTCAAGGCAGGTGAAATTGCCGACCTAGAAAATGTACAGAGAACTTTCACGGCGCGCATAACGGAGATAAAACACCTCAATTATTGGGAGCGCTTGAGGTTCCTAAACCTGTATTCCCTGGAACGCAGGAGGGAGAGATACATGATTATATACACCTGGAAAATCCTAGAGGGACTAGTACCGAACTTGCACACGAAAATCACTCACTACGAAAGCAAAAGACTTGGCAGACGATGCACCATCCCCCCAATGAAAAGCAGGGGTGTCACTAGCACGTTAAGAGATCATACAATAAGTGTCAGGGGCCCGAGACTGTTCAACTGCCTCCCAGCACACATAAGGGGGATTACCAACAGACCCCTGGCAGTCTTCAAGCTGGCACTGGACAAGCACCTAAAGTCAGTTCCTGATCAGCCGGGCTGTGGCTCGTACGTTGGTTTGCGTGCAGCCAGCAGCAACAGCCTGGTTGATCAGGCTCTGATCCACCAGGAGGCCTGGTCACAGACCGGGCCGCGGGGGCGTTGACCCCCGGAACTCTCTCCAGGTAAACTCCAGGTAAACTGATGGGTATGTAGATGGGTGGCGATCTTGCTTCTTAGAACCCTTTCAAAGATTTTTATAATATGGGATGTTAGTGCTGTCTGTCTGTAATTCTTTGCTATTGCTTTACTGCCCCCTTTGTGAAGTGGGGCTATGTCTGTTGTTTTTAGCAGCTGTGAGAAGACCCCTGTGTCCATGCTTCCTCTCCATGGGATGTTAGAAGCACACGATTGGGGATTTTTGCAGTTTTTGATGAACACGGAGTTCCATGAGTCTGTGCCTGGGGCAGAGTGCATGGGCATGTCATTTATTGCCTTTTCGAAATTATTTGGCGCCAAGATAATATCGGATAGGTTCGAGTCCACCAAATTCTGTGGCTCTCTCATAAAAATATCATTTAGGTCTTCGACTCTCAGTCTGGTTAGCGGCTCACTATAAACCGAGTCACACTGGGACTTGAGTAGCTCACTCATTTCCTTGCTGTCATCTATGTAGGACTCATCTCGTTTAAATAGGGGCCCAATACTGGATTTGTGATATGAAAATAAATATTTTGGGCATCTTTCACTTTCATTTATGGCTTTTAGTTCTTCCTGCATTTCTTGACTCCTGCAAGATTTTTTTTTAGTTTTAGTTCGATGTTTGCTATTTCTCTCACCAGTGTCTCCCTACGTATTGCAGATATATTGGCCTCTTTTAGCCTCTCTGTTATTCTTTGCCTTTGCCTATATAGGGAGAGCCTTTCTCTTTCTAGTTTACATCTCCTTTTCCTTAAAGGAATATGCCTTGAGCATACTTCGAGTGCCACACAGTTAATTTGTTCTAGACATACTTGGATTAAAATGAGAGGGTTTCGGGGGTCAATGCCCCCGCGGCCCGGTCCGAGACCAGGCCTCATGGTGGATCAGGGTCTGATCAAACAGGCTATTACTGCTGGCCGCACACAAGCTGATGTACGAACCACAGCCCGGCTGGTCAGGTACTGACTTTAGGTGCCTGTCCAGTGCCTTCTTGAAAAGCAAGGGGTCTGTTAGTAATTCCCCTTATGTATGCTGGGAGGCAACTGAACAGTCTTGGGCCCCGTTTACTTACTGTGTTGTCTCTCGATATACTCGTGGCGCCCCTGCTTTTCATCGGGGGAATGTTGCATCTCCTGCCGAGCATTTTGCTTTCATAGGGAGTGATTTTCGTGTGCAGGTTTGGTGCCAATCCCTCCAGGACCTTCCAAGTGTATATTATCATGTATCTCTCTCGCCTGCGTTTGAGGGAATACAGATCAAGGAACTTCAACCGTTCCCAGTAGTTTAGGTGCCTTATCGCACTTATGTGTGCCGTGAAAGTTCTTTGTACACTCTCCAGGTCTGCAATGTTGCCAGCCTTGAAGGGGGCCGTTAGTGTACAGCAGTATTCCAGCCTAGAGAGCACAAGCAATTTGAAGAGCATCATCATGGGCTTGGCGTCCCTAGTTTTGAAGGTTCTCATTATCTATCCTACCATTTTCCTAGCGGATGAGGTAGATACATTGTTGTGGTCTTTGAAGTCGAGATCCACTGACATTATCACTCCCAGGTCCTTCACATTACTTTTCCGCTCTATTGCATGGTTAGAATTTGTCGAAATTTCT
This sequence comes from Cherax quadricarinatus, assembly GCF_038502225.1. Taxonomy (NCBI): domain Eukaryota; kingdom Metazoa; phylum Arthropoda; class Malacostraca; order Decapoda; family Parastacidae; genus Cherax; species Cherax quadricarinatus. The sequence continues at coordinate 16,905,622 of NC_091294.1, forward strand.
CCTCGTTGAACTTCATATTGTTCTGAGTGGCCCATTCGAAGATTTGGTTGATGTCCGCTTGGAGTCTCGCGGTGTCTTCGATGGAGGTCACTGCCATGGTGATCTGGGTGTCATCCGCAAAGGAAGACACGGAGCTATGGCTTACATCTCTGTCTATGTCAGAAATGAAGATGAGGAATAGAATGGGAGCGAGTACTGTGCCTTGTGGAACAGAGCTTTTTACCGTGGCTGCCTGGGACTTTACTCTGTTTACTATTACTCTTGGTGTTCTATTTGTCAGGAAGTTGTAGATCCATCTATTACACCATGTGCTATTACACCATTGGTTTGGATCTGTGTTGCTTAGGCTATCTTTCCAGTTTATATCATTTAGGACCTGGTTTACTTGGTCTAACTTCATGTTTTTGTTACTGAAGTTGTATTTGGTGAAGGCATCCTTGTGATTTATCACATTTTGTCGGTCTGGGGCCCCGCGCACACATGTCTCAACCTCTATTATGTTGTGATCTGAGTATATTGTTTTTGATATGGTAATATTTCTTATCAGATCATTATTGTTAGTGAATATGAGGTCCAGTGTATTCTCCAGCCTTGTAGGCTCTGAGGGTAGTGAGGGAAATTTGTAATCTTCAGACAAAGAGTTCTACATTTGAAGGCCTCTAAATCGCATTGAGTGTGTGTGTGTGTGTGTGTGTGTGTGTGTGTGTGTGTGTGTGTGTGTGTGTGTGTGTGTGTGTGTGTGTGTGTGTGTGTGTGTGTGTGTGTGTGTGTACTCACCTAGTTGTACTCACCTAGTTGAGGTTGTAGGGGTCGAGTCCCAGCTCCTGGCCCCGCCTCTTCACTGGTCGCTACTAGGTCACTCTCCCTGAACCATGAGCTTTATCGTACCTCTGCTTAAAGCTATGTATGGATCCTGACTCCACTACATCGCTTCCCAAACTATTCCACTTCCTGACTACTCTGTGGCTGAAGAAATACTTCCTAACATCCCTTTGATTCATCTGTGTCTTCAACTTCCAACTGTGTCCCCTTGTTACTGTGTCCAGTCTCTGGAACATCCTGTCTTTGTCCACCTTGTCAATTCCTCTCAGTATTTTGTAAGTCGTTATCATGTCCCCCCTATCTCTCCTGTCCTCCAGTGTCGTCAGGTTGATTTCCCTTAACCTCTCCTCATAGGACATACCTCTTAGCTCTGGGACTAGTCTTGTTGCAAACCTTTGCACTTTCTCTAGTTTCTTTACATGCTTGGCTAGGTGTGGGTTCCAAACTGGTGCCGCATACTCCAATATGGGCCTAACGTACACGGTGTATAGGGTCCTGAACGATTCCTTATTAAGATGTCGGAATGCTGTTCTGAGGTTTGCCAGGCGCCCATATGCTGCAGCAGTTATTTGGTTGATGTGCGCTTCAGGAGATGTGCCTGGTGTTATACTCACCCCAAGATCTTTTTCCTTGAGTGATGTTTGTAGTCTCTGACCCCCTAGACTGTACTCCATTTGCGGTCTTCTTTGCCCTTCCATAATCCTAATGACTTTGCACTTGGTGGGATTGAACTCCAGGAGCCAGTTGCTGGACCAGGTCTGCAGCCTGTCCAGATCCCTTTGTATTTCTGCCTGGTCTTCGATCGAATGAACTCTTCTCATCAACTTCACGTCATCTGCAAACAGTGACACCTCGGAGTTTATTCCTTCCGTCATGTCGTTCACAAATGTGTGTATGTGTGTGTGTGTGTGTGTGTGTGTGTGTATGTGTGTGTGTGTGTGTGTGTGTGTGTGTGTGTGTGTGTGTGTGTGTGTGTGTGTGTGTGTGTGTGTGTGTGTGTATATGTGTGTGTGTGTGTCTGTATGTGTGTGTGTGTGTGTGTGTGTACTCACCTAATTGTACTCACCTAATTGTGGTTGCAGGGGTCGAGACTCAGCTCCTGGCCCCGCCTCTTCACTGATCGCTACTGGATCCTCTCTCTCTCTGCTTCCTGAGCTTTGTCATACCTCTTATTAAAACTATGTATGGTTCCTGCCTCCACTACTTCACTTGTGTATGTGTGTGTGTGTGTGTGTGTATGTGTGTGTGTGTGTGTGTGTGTGTGTGTGTGTGTGTGTGTGTGTGTGTGTGTGTGTGTACTCACCTATTTGTACTCACCTATTTGTGGTTGCAGGGGTCGAGTCTTAGCTCCTGGCCCCGCCTCTTCACCGGTTGCTACTAGGCCCTCTCTCTCCCTGCTCCATGAGCTTTATCAAACCTCGTCTTAAAACTGTGTATGGTTCCTGCCTCCACTACGTCATTTTCTAGGCTATTCCACTGCCTTACAACTCTATGACTGAAGAAATACTTCCTAATATCTCTCTGACTCATTTGTGTCTTCAACTTCCAATTGTGGCCTCTTGTTTCTGTGTCCCCTCCCTGGAACATCCTGTCTTTGTCCACCTTGTCTATTCCACGCAGTATTTTATATGTCGTTATCATGTCTCCCCTGACCCTCCTGTCCTCCAGTGTCGTCAGGCCGATTTCCCTTAATCTTTCTTCATAGGACATTCCCCTTAGCTCTGGAACTAACCTTGTCGCAAACCTTTGTACTTTCTCTAGTTTCTTGACGTGCTTTATCAAGTGCGGGTTCCAAACAGGTGCTGCATACTCCAGTATGGGCCTGACATACACGGTGTACAGTGTCTTGAACGATTCCTTACTAAGGTATCGGAATGCTGTTCTCAGGTTTGCCAGGCGTCCATATGCTGCAGCAGTTATCTGGTTGATGTGTGCTTCCGGAGACATGCTCGGTGTTATACTCACCCCAAGATCTTTCTCCTTGAGTGAGGTTTGCAGTCTTTGGCCACCTAGCCTATACTCGGTCTGTGGTCTTCTGTGCCCTTCCCCTATCTTCATGACTTTGCATTTGGCAGGATTAAATTCGAGAAGCCATTTGCTGGACCAGGTGTCCAGTCTGTCCAGGTCTCTTTGAAGTCCTGCCTGGTCCTCATCAGATTTAATTCTCCTCATTAACTTCACATCATCTGCAAACAGGGACACTTCTGAGTCTAACCCTTCCATCATGTCATTCACATATACCAAAAATAGCACTGGTCCTAGGACCGACCCCTGTGGGACCCCGCTCGTCACAGGTGCCCACTGTGATACATCATTACGTACCATGACTCGTTGTTGTCTCCCTGTCAGGTATTCTCTGATCCATTGCAGTGCCCTTCCTGTTATATGCGCCTGATGCTCTAGCTCCTGCACTAATCTCTTGTGAGGAACTGTGTCAAAGGCCTTCTTGCAGTCCAAGAAGATGCAATCAACCCACCCCTCTCTCTTGTGTCTTACTTCTGTTATTTTATCATAAAACTCCAGAAGGTTTGTGACACAGGATTTGCCTTCCATGAATCCGTGCTGGTTGGCATTTATACTCTTGTTCCGTTCCAGGTGCTCCACCACTCTCCTCCTGATAATCTTCTCCATAATTTTGCATACTATACACGTCAATGACACAGGTCTATAGTTTAGTGCCTCTTTTCTGTCTCCTTTTTTAAAAATGGGAACTACATTTGCCGTCTTCCATACCTCAGGTAGTTGCCCAGTTTCCAGGGACGTGTTGAAGATTGTGGTAAGTGGTACGCACAACATATCTGCTCCCTCTCTAAGGACCCACGGGGAGATGTTGTCTGGTCCCATTGCCTTTGAGGTATCGATGTCCCTTAGCAGTTTCTTCACCTCCTCCTCATCTGTATGTATGTCGTCCAACACTTGTTGGTGTATTCCTTGCTGGTGTCCCCATCTGGTCTGTCCCCCAGAGTCCTTCCTGACTCTACTGTAAATACTTCCTTAAATCTCGTGTTGAGCTCCTCACATACCTCTTGATCGTTTCTTGTGAGTTCTCCACCTTCTTTCCTCAGCCTTATCACCTGGTCCTTGACTGTTGTCTTCCTCCTAATGTGGCTATACAGCAGTTTCGGGTCAGATTTGACTTTCGATGCTATGTCGTTTTCATACTGTCGCTGGGCCTCCCTCCTTATCTGTGCATACTCGTTTCTGGCTCTTCTACTAATCTCCTTGTTTTCCTGGGTCCTATGCCTCCTGTACCTTTTCCATTCTCTGTTGCACTTAGTTTTTGCCTCCCTACACCTTCGGGTAAACCAAGGACTCGTTTTGGTCTTCCTATTATTTCTGTTTCCCTTGGGAACAAAACTTTCCTCTGCCTCCTTGCACTTTGTTGCCACATATTCCATCATCTCGTTTACTGATTTTCCTACCATTTCTCTGTCCCACTGAACCTCCTGCAGGAAGTTTCTCATACCTGTGTAGTCCCCCCTTTTATAGTTTGGCCTGACCCCTTCAGTTCCTGTTACCTTCTCCACTTGTAACTCTACTATATAATCAAAACTCAGAACCACATGATCGCTAGCTCCAAGGGGCCTCTCGTAGGTGATGTCCTCAATGTCTGAACTGCTCAGGGTGAACACAAGTTCCAGTCTTGCTGGCTCATCCTCCCCTCTCTCTCTGGCTGTGTCCCTGACATGTTGATGCATGAGGTTTTCAAGTACCACATCCATCATCTTGGATGTGTGTGTGTGTGTGTGTGTGTGTGTGTGTGTGTGTGTGTGTGTGGGTGTGGGTGTGTGTGTGGGTGGGTGGGTAAGTGTGTGTACTCACCTATTTGTACTCACCTATTTGTGGTTGCAGGGGTCGAGTCCTAGCTCCTGGCCCCGCCTCTTCACCGGTTGCTACTAGGCCCTCTCTCTCCCCGCTCCATGAGCTTAATCAAACCTCGTCTTAAAACTGTGTATGGTTCCTGCCTCCACTACGTCATTTTCTAGGCTATTCCACTGCCTTACAACTCTATGACTGAAGAAATACTTCCTACTATCTCTCTGACTCATTTGTGTCTTCAACTTCCAATTGTGGCCTCTTGTTTCTGTGTCCCCTCCCTGGAACATCCTGTCCTTGTCCACCTTGTCTATTCCACGCAGTATTTTATATGTCGTTATCATGTCTCCCCTGACCCTCCTGTCCTCCAGTGTCGTCAGGCCGATTTCCCTTAATCTTTCTTCATAGGACATTCCCCTTAGCTCTGGAACTAACCTTGTTGCAAACCTTTCTACTTTCTCTAGTTTCTTGACGTGCTTTATCAAGTGCGGGTTCCAAACAGGTGCTGCATACTCCAGTATGGGCCTGACATACACGGTGTACAGTGTCTTGAATGATTCCTTACTAAGGTATCGGAATGCTGTTCTCAGGTTTGCCAGGCGCCCATATGCTGCAGCAGTTATCTGATTGATGTGTGCTTCCGGAGACATACTCGGTGTTATACTCACCCCAAGATCTTTCTCCTTGAGTGAGGTTTGCAGTCTTTGGCCACCTAGCCTATACTCGGTCTGTGGTCTTCTGTGCCCTTCCCCTATCTTCATGACTTTGCATTTGGCAGGATTAAATTCGAGAAGCCATTTGCTGGACCAGGTGTCCAGTCTGTCCAGGTCTCTTTGAAGTCCTGCCTGGTCCTCATCAGATTTAATTCTCCTCATTAACTTCACATCATCTGCAAACAGGGACACTTCTGAGTCTAACCCTTCCGTCATGTCGTTCACATATACCAAAAATAGCACTGGTCCTAGGACCGACCCCTGTGGGACCCCGCTCGTCACAGGTGCCCACTGTGATACATCATTACGTACCATGACTCGTTGTTGCCTCCCTGTCAGGTATTCTCTGATCCATTGCAGTGCCCTTCCTGTTATATGCGCCTGATGCTCTAGCTTCTGCACTAATCTCTTGTGAGGAACTGTGTCAAAGGCCTTCTTGCAGTCCAAGAAGATGCAATCAACCCACCCCTCTCTCTCTTGTCTTACTTCTGTTATTTTATCATAAAACTCCAGAAGGTTTGTGACACAGGATTTGCCTTCCGTGAATCCATGCTGGTTGGCATTTATACTCCTGTTCTGTTCCAGGTGCTCCACCACTCTCCTCCTGATAATCTTCTCCATAATTTTGCATACTATACACGTCAATGACACAGGTCTATAGTTTAGTGCCTCTTTTCTGTCTCCTTTTTTGAAAATGGGAACTACATTTGCCGTCTTCTGTCATTTTTCTTGCCGTCTGTGTGTGTGTGTGTGTGTGTGTGTGTGTGTGTGTGTGTGTGTGTGTGTGTGTGTGTGTGTGTGTGTGTGTGTGTGTGGGTGGGTGGGTGGGTGGGTAGGTGTGTGTGTGGGTGTGGGTGTGGGTGTGTGAGGGTGTATATGTGGGTGTGGGTGTGGGTGTTTACCTGGAGTTTACCTGGAGAGAGTTCCGGGGGTCAACGCCCCCGCGGCCCGGTCTGTGACCAGGCCTCCTGGTGGATCAGAGCCTGATCAACCAGGCTGTTGCTGCTGGCTGCACGCAAACCAACGTACGAGCCACAGCCCGGCTGATCAGGAACTGACTTTAGGTGCTTGTCCAGTGCCAGCTTGAAGACTGCCAGGGGTCTGTTGGTAATCCCCCTTATATGTGCTGGGAGGCAGTTGAACAGTCTCGGGCCCCTGACACTTATTGTATGGTCTCTTAACGTGCTAGTGACACCCCTGCTTTTCATTGGGGGGATGGTGCATCGTCTGCCAAGTCTTTTGCTTTCGTAGTGAGTGATTTTCGTGTGCAAGTTCGGTACTAGTCCCTCTAGGATTTTCCAGGTGTATATAATCATGTATCTCTCCCTCCTGCGTTCCAGGGAATACAGGTTTAGGAACCTCAAGCGCTTCCAGTAATTGAGGTGTTTTATCTCCGTTATGCGCACCGTGAAAGTTCTCTGTACATTTTCTAGGTCGGCAATTTCACCTGCCTTGAAAGGTGCTGTTAGTGTGCAGCAATATTCCAGCCTAGATAGAACAAGTGACCTGAAGAGTGTCATCATGGGCTTGGCCTCCCTAGTTTTGAAGGTTCTCATTATCCATCCTGTCATTTTTCTAGCAGATGCGATTGATACAATGTTATGGTCCTTGAAGGTGAGATCCTCCGACATGATCACTCCCAGGTCTTTGACGTTGGTGTTTCGCTCTATTTTGTGGCCAGAATTTGTTTTGTACTCTGATGATGATTTAATTTCCTCATGTTTACCATATCTGAGTAATTGAAATTTCTCATCGTTGAACTTCATATTGTTTTCTGCAGCCCACTGTGTGTGTGTGTGTGTGTGTGTGTGTGTGTGTGGGTGGGTGGGTAGGTGTGTGTGTGGGGGTGTGTGTGGGTGTGTGTGAGGGTGTATGTGTGTGTGTGTGTGTGTGTGTGTACTCACCTAGTTGTACGCACGTAGTTGAGGTTGCAGGGGTCGAGTCCAAGCTCCTGGCCCCGCCTCTTCACTGGTCGCTACTAGGTCACTCTCCATGAACCATGAGCTTTATCGTACCTCTGCTTAAAGCTATGTATGGATCCTGACTCCACTACATCGCTTCCCAAACTATTCCACTTCCTGACTACTCTGTGGCTGAAGAAATACTTCCTAACATC
>NC_091294.1:16918088-17045588 GCF_038502225.1 Cherax quadricarinatus
GTCTTCTGTGCCCTTCCCCTATCTTCATGACTTTGCATTTGGCAGGATTAAATTCGAGAAGCCATTTGCTGGACCAGGTGTCCAGTCTGTCCAGGTCTCTTTGAAGTCCTGCCTGGTCCTCATCAGATTTAATTCTCCTCATTAACTTCACATCATCTGCAAACAGGGACACTTCTGAGTCTAACCCTTCCGTCATGTCGTTCACATATACCAAAAATAGCACTGGTCCTAGGACCGACCCCTGTGGGACCCCGCTCGTCACAGGTGCCCACTGTGATACATCATTACGTACCATGACTCGTTGTTGCCTCCCTGTCAGGTATTCTCTGATCCATTGCAGTGCCCTTCCTGTTATATGCGCCTGATGCTCTAGCTTCTGCACTAATCTCTTGTGAGGAACTGTGTCAAAGGCCTTCTTGCAGTCCAAGAAGATGCAATCAACCCACCCCTCTCTCTCTTGTCTTACTTCTGTTATTTTATCATAAAACTCCAGAAGGTTTGTGACACAGGATTTGCCTTCCGTGAATCTGTGCTGGTTGGCATTTATACTCCTGTTCCGTTCCAGGTGCTCCACCACTCTCCTCCTGATAATCTTCTCCATAATTTTGCATACTATACACGTCAATGACACAGGTCTATAGTTTAGTGCCTCTTTTCTGTCTCCTTTTTTAAAAATGGGAACTACATTTGCCGTCTTCCATACCTCAGGTAGTTGCCCAGTTTCCAGGGATGTGTTGAAGATTGTGGTAAGTGGCACGCACAACATATCTGCTCCCTCTCTAAGGACCCACGGGGAGATGTTGTCTGGTCCCATTGCCTTTGAGGTATCGATGTCCCTTAGCAGTTTCTTCACCTCCTCCTCATCTGTATGTATGTCGTCCAACACTTGTTGGTGTATTCCTTGCTGGTGTCCCCATCTGGTCTGTCCCCCCAGAGTCCTTCCTGTCTCTACTGTAAATACTTCCTTAAATCTCGTGTTGAGCTCCTCACATACCTCTTGATCGTTTCTTGTGAGTTCTCCACCTTCTTTCCTCAGCCTTATCACCTGGTCCTTGACTGTTGTCTTCCTCCTAATGTGGCTATACAGCAGTTTCGGGTCAGATTTGACTTTCGATGCTATGTCGTTTTCATACTGTCGCTGGGCCTCCCTCCTTATCTGTGCATACTCGTTTCTGGCTCTTCTACTAATCTCCTTGTTTTCCTGGGTCCTATGCCTCCTGTACCTTTTCCATTCTCTGTTGCACTTAGTTTTTGCCTCCCTACACCTTCGGGTAAACCAAGGACTCGTTTTGGTCTTCCTATTTCCGTTTCCCTTGGGAACAAAACTTTCCTCTGCCTCCTTGCACTTTGTTGCCACATATTCCATCATCTCGTTTACTGATTTTCCTACCATTTCTCTGTCCCACTGAACCTCCTGCAGGAAGTTTCTCATACCTGTGTAGTCCCCCCTTTTATAGTTTGGCCTGTCCCCTTCAGTTCCTGTTACCTTCTCCACTTGTAACTCTACTATATAGTCAAAACTCAGAACCACATGATCGCTAGCTCCAAGGGGCCTCTCATAAGCGATGTCCTCAATGTCTGAACTGCTCAGGGTGAACACAAGATCCAGTCTTGCTGGCTCATCCTCCCCTCTCTCTCTGGTTGTGTCCCTGACATGTTGATGCATGAGGTTTTCAAGTACCACATCCATCATCTTGGCTCTCCATGTTTCGGGACCCCCATGTGGCTCCAGGTTTTCCCAGTCGATCTCCCTGTGGTTGAAATCGCCCATTACCAGTAACTTTGCTCTGCTCGAGTGAGCTCTTCTTGCCACCTCAGCCAGTGTGTCCACCATCACCCTGTTGTTTTCTTCGTACTCCTCTCTTGGCCTCCTGCAGTTCTGTGGTGGGTTATACATCACTCCAATGACTACTTTATGTTCTCCGGACTGAATTGTACCTACAATGTAGTCTCTTTCTCCAATCATGTCCATGCCTTCCATTTCCTCAAATCCCCATCGGTGTTTTATGAGCAGTGCAACCCCTCCTCCCCCTCTACTCCTTCTATCTTTCCTCAGGATCTGATATCCTGTTGGGAAGATTGTGTCTGTTATTGTCTCAGCGAGTTTTGTTTCTGTGACTGCTATGATGTCTGGGGATTTTTCACTGATTCTTTCATTCCACTCCTCATGTTTATTCATTATTCCATCCGCGTTTGTGTACCAAACCTTTAGTTTCTTTTCTATCATTGTGGTCATGCAAGAATATTGGGGTTGGGGGAGCGAGAGCCTTGGTGGGGGCCTATATGGGGCTGTGGTGTAGGTGGGGTTTGTGTTGATGGGGGTGGGGTCAGAATGCCCATAAGGGACAGCTGTTGGGGTGAGGTTTGTGATATGGGGATTGGTGGCAGAGGGAACAGTGAGTGGGTTGTAGTATAGGTTGCTCAGTTGCGTTGGGAATGTCGCGGGTGGAGTCTTTTGGTGGGAGATTCTGTGGGGTGTGTTTGCCCTTCCTCCTGTGTCTGGGTCCTGCTCATTTTCATTGCTTCTCGTTCCTCCTTGCGTCTCTGTACCCTCTCTTTCAGTGTAGTCCTTTCTTCTTGTGTTCTGTCGCGGTCGAGGTATACTCTCTGGTACCCCTCTTTGTCCCTCAGTCTTGCTTTCTCTTGCAGAATCCTGGTTCGAACTGATTCTTCCTTGAAAGTTACTCTGACAGGCCGTATCCTTCCACTCGCAAATCACCCAATTCTCTGAAAATTTGTCACCTGGGTCATATTGCCCTCCCCTATTGTTTTCATGATGCCTTCAATCATTTTTTTCTCCTCCTGTTTTATTTCTTCAAAGTTGGCCCCCTTGGCTTCTTGGAGCCCGTACACAAAAACTGACCTCGCCCTTTCCTCCTCCCACTGAGTCTCCATCTGCGTCCTCTGAGGCATTTTATTTCCTTCCATTGACATGTTCTTGCCTTCAGTCCCTGTCATATCTGAAACTTCTATTCTCAGTGGACTGTCTTTCCTGACCAGCTGTCCCTTGCTACTGCAGTTGGCTGTTAGAATCTCTGCATATAGCATACCTTCATTGTCTTCAGACCTGTCGTTTGATCTTAGTGTGCTCGTCGTCTTTTCCCTGGCCCCACGTGGGTCTGATAGGGCCTTCATGTTCATGTGTGTGTGGGTGTGTGTGAGGGTGCATGTGAGGGTGTGGGTGTGTGGGTGTGGGTGTGTGGGTGTGTGTGTGTGTGTGTGTGTGTGTGTGTGTGTGTGTGTGTGTGTGTGTGTGTGTGTGTGTGTGTGTGTGTGTGTGTGTGTGTGTGTGTGGGTGTGCGTGCTTGTGTGTATGCATAAATTAGTACGCTCATGTGCATGTGTCCGTGCGTGTGCCCTCGTGTGTGTATGTGTGCGCGCGCGCTAGTGTGGGTGTGTGACCCACTTAATATTTGTATTTATAACTCATTACAATTGTGACCAGGTGTGGACGTATCAATGGTTCATTACTTTGTAATTTGTTCATGACTGTAACCATGTATAGGAGTGAAGCTGATTCATTACCTCTGTAACTTGCCATGATTGTGACCTGATCTACCTGGAGTTCATTACCTTTGTAACTAGTTCAGCTATCATAACTTTGGGGTCCAGTCCCTGGACCCATTATGTACCTTTGTAATCTTTTGACTACCGCCCACAGGATGGGTATGGGGTGCATAATAAAGATATTAAACTAAACTGTGTGTGTGTGTGTGTGTGTGTGTGTGTGTGTGTGTGTACTCACCTATTTGTACTCACCTATTTGTGGTTGCAGGGGTCGAGTCCTAGCTCCTGGCCCCGCCTCTTCACCGCGTGTGTGTGTGTGTGTATGTCTGTGTGTGTACTCACCTATTGGTGGTTGCGTGTGTGTGTGTGTGTGTGTGTGTGTGTGTGTGTGTGTGTGTGTGTGTGTGTGTGTGTGTGTGTGTGTGTGTGTGTGTGTGTGTGTGAGTGTGTGTGAGTGAGTGTGTGTGTGTGTGTGTGTGTGTGTGTGTGTGTGTGTGTGTGTGTGTGTGTGTGTGTGTTTGTTGTGTGTGTGTGTGTGTGTGTGTGTGTGTGTGTGTGTGTGTGTGTGTGTGTGTGTGTGTGTGTGTGTGTGTGTGTGTGTGTGTATGTTTGTGTGTGTGTGTGTGTTATTTGTGTGTGTGTGAGTGTCAGTGTCAGTACTCACCTATTTGTACTCACCTATTTGTGGTTGCAGGGGTCGAGTCCTAGCTCCTGGCCCCGCCTCTTCACCGGTTGCTACTAGGCCCTCTCTCTCCCCGCTCCATGAGCTTTATCAAACCTCGTCTTAAAACTGTGTATGGTTCCTGCCTCCACTACGTCATTTTCTAGGCTATTCCACTGCCTTACAACTCTATGACTGAAGAAATACTTCCTACTATCTCTCTGACTCATTTGTGTCTTCAACTTCCAATTGTGGCCTCTTGTTTCTGTGTCCCCTCCCTGGAACATCCTGTCCTTGTCCACCTTGTCTATTCCACGCAGTATTTTATATGTCGTTATCATGTCTCCCCTGACCCTCCTGTCCTCCAGTGTCGTCAGGCCGATTTCCCTTAATCTTTCTTCACAGGATATTCCCCTTAGCTCTGGAACTAACCTTGTCGCAAACCTTTGTACTTTCTCTAGTTTCTTGACGTGCTTTATCAAGTGCGGATTCCAAACAGGTGCTGCATACTCCAGTATGGGCCTGACATACACGGTGTACAGTGTCTTGAATGATTCCTTACTAAGGTATCGGAATGCTGTTCTCAGGTTTGCCAGGCGCCCATATGCTGCAGCAGTTATCTGATTGATGTGTGCTTCCGGAGACATGCTCGGTGTTATACTCACCCCAAGATCTTTCTCCTTGAGTGAGGTTTGCAGTCTTTGGCCACCTAGCCTATACTCTGTCTGTGGTCTTCTGTGCCCTTCCCCTATCTTCATGACTTTGCATTTGGCAGGATTAAATTCGAGAAGCCATTTGCTGGACCAGGTGTCCAGTCTGTCCAGGTCTCTTTGAAGTCCTGCCTGGTCCTCATCAGATTTAATTCTCCTCATTAACTTCACATCATCTGCAAACAGGGACACTTCTGAGTCTAACCCTTCCATCATGTCGTTCACATATACCAAAAATAGCACTGGTCCTAGGACCGACCCCTGTGGGACCCCGCTCGTCACAGGTGCCCACTGTGATACATCATTACGTACCATGACTCGTTGTTGCCTCCCTGTCAGGTATTCTCTGATCCATTGCAGTGCCCTTCCTGTTATATGCGCCTGATGCTCTAGCTTCTGCACTAATCTCTTGTGAGGAACTGTGTCAAAGGCCTTCTTGCAGTCCAAGAAGATGCAATCAACCCACCCCTCTCTCTCTTGTCTTACTTCTGTTATTTTATCATAAAACTCCAGAAGGTTTGTGACGCAGGATTTGCCTTCTGTGAATCCGTGCTGGTTGGCATTTATACTCCTGTTCCGTTCCAGGTGCTCCACCACTCTCCTCCTGATAATCTTCTCCATAATTTTGCATACTATACACGTCAATGACACAGGTCTATAGTTTAGTGCCTCTTTTCTGTCTCCTTTTTTGAAAATGGGAACTACATTTGCCGTCTTCCATACCTCAGGTAGTTGCCCAAGTGGCACGCACAACATATCTGCTCCCTCTCTAAGGACCCACGGAGAGATGTTGTCCGGTCCCATTGCCTTTGAGGTATCGATGTCCCTTAGCAGTTTCTTCACCTCCTCCTCATCTGTATGTATGTCGTGCAACACTTGTTGGTGTATTCCTTGCTGGTGTCCCCATCTGGTCTGTCCCCCCAGAGTCCTTCCTGTCTCTACTGTAAATACTTCCTTAAATCTCGTGTTGAGCTCCTCACATACCTCTTGATCGTTTCTTGTGAGTTCTCCACCTTCTTTCCTCAGCCTTATCACCTGGTCCTTGACTGTTGTCTTCCTCCTAATGTGGCTATACAGCAGTTTCGGGTCAGATTTGACTTTCGATGCTATGTCGTTTTCATACTGTCGCTGGGCCTCCCTCCTTATCTGCGCATACTCGTTTCTGGCTCTTCTACTAATCTCCTTGTTTTCCTGGGTCCTATGCCTCCTGTACCTTTTCCATTCTCTGTTGCACTTAGTTTTTGCCTCCCTACACCTTCGGGTAAACCAAGGACTCGTTTTGGTCTTCCTATTATTTCTGTTTCCCTTGGGAACAAAACTTTCCTCTGCCTCCTTGCACTTTGTTGCCACATATTCCATCATCTCGTTTACTGATTTTCCTACCATTTCTCTGTCCCACTGAACCTCCTGCAGGAAGTTTCTCATACCTGTGTAGTCCCCCCTTTTATAGTTTGGCCTGTCCCCTTCAGTTCCTGTTACCTTCTCCACTTGTAACTCTACTATATAGTCAAAACTCAGAACCACATGATCGCTAGCTCCAAGGGGCCTCTCGTAAGTGATGTCCTCAATGTCTGAACTGCTCAGGGTGAACACAAGATCCAGTCTTGCTGGCTCATCCTCCCCTCTCTCTCTGGTTGTGTCCCTGACATGTTGATGCATGAGGTTTTCAAGTACCACATCCATCATCTTGGCTCTCCATGTTTCGGGACCCCCATGTGGTTCCAGGTTTTCCCAGTCGATCTCCCTGTGGTTGAAATCGCCCATTACCAGTAACTTTGCTCTGCTCGAGTGAGCTCTTCTTGCCACCTCAGCCAGTGTGTCCACCATCACCCTGTTGTTTTCTTCGTACTCCTCTCTTGGCCTCCTGCAGTTCTGTGGTGGGTTATACATCACTCCAATGACTACTTTATGTTCTCCGGACTGAATTGTACCTACAATGTAGTCTCTTTCTCCAATCATGTCCATACCTTCCATTTCCTCAAATCCCCATTGGTGTTTTATGAGCAGTGCAACCCCTCCTCCCCCTCTACTCCTTCTATCTTTCCTCAGGATCTGATATTCTGTTGGGAAGATTGTGTCTGTTATTGTCTCAGCGAGTTTTGTTTCTGTGACTGCTATGATGTCTGGGGATTTTTCACTGATTCTTTCATTCCACTCCTCATGTTTATTCGTTATTCCATCCGCGTTTGTGTACCAAACCTTTAGTTTCTTTTCTATCATTGTGGTCATGCAAGAATATTGGGGTTGGGGGAGCCAGAGCCTTGGCGGGGGCCTATATGGGGCTGTGGTGTAGGTGGGGTTTGTGTTGATGGGGGTGGTGTCAGAATGCCCATAAGGGACAGCTGTTGGGGTGAGGTTTGTGATATGGGGGTTGGTGGCAGAGGGAACAGTGAGTGGGTTGTAGTATAGGTTGCTCAGTTGCGTTGGGAATGTCGCGGGTGGAGTCTTTTGGTGGGAGATTATGTGGTGTGTGTGTGTGTGTGTGTGTGTGTGTGTGTGTGTGTGTGTGTGTGTGTGTGTGTGTGTGTGTGTGTGTGTGTGTGTGTGTGTGTGTGTGTGTGTGTGTTAGTTGTGTGTGTGTGTGTGTGTGTGTGTGTGTGTGTGTGTGTGTGTGTGTGTGTGTGTGAGTGTGTGTGTGTGTGTGTGTGTGTGTGTGTGTGTGTGTGTGTGTGTGTGTGTGTGTGTGTGTGTGTGTGTGTGTGTGTTAGTTGTGTGTGTGTGTGTGTGTGTGTGTGTGTGTGTGTGTGTGTGTGTGTGTGTGTGTGTGTGTGTGTGTGTGAGAGAGAGTGTGTGTGTGTGTGTGTGTGTGTGTGTGTGTGTGTGTGTGTGTGTGTGTGTGTGTGAGTGTGTGTGTGTGTGTGTGTGTGTGTGTGTGTGTGTGTGTGTGTGTGTGTGTGTGTGTGTGTGTGTGTGTGTGTGGTGTGTGTGTGACTCAACAATCAATATTTGCACCAATAACTCATTACAGTTGTGACCGGGTGTGGAAGTGTGAATTGCTTATTACTCTATAATTTGTTCATGATTGTAGCCATGTATAAACGTAAGTAACCATTCTTACAGTATTCATTACCTTTGTAACTTGTGAGCTCATTACCTTTGTACCTAGTTCAGCTATCAAAACTTTGAGGGCCCAGTCCCAGGACCCATTACGTACCTCTGTAATCTGTAAATACCTTTGTAACTTGTCATGATTGTGACCAGACCTACCTGGAGTTCATTACCTTTGTAAATTGTGAGTTCATTACCTTTGTAAATTGTGAGTTCATTACCTTTGTAAATTGTGAGTTCATTACCTTTGTAAATTGTGAGTTCATTACCTTTGTAAATTGTGAGTTCATTACCTTTGTAAATTGTGAGTTCATTACCTTTGTAAATTGTGAGTTCATTACCTCTGTAACTTGCTCAGCTATCAAAACTTTGGAGTCCAGTCCCTGGACCAGTTATCTACCTCTGTAATCTTTTGACTACTGCCCACAGGATGGGTATGGGGTGCATAATAAACATATTAAACTAAACTTGTGAGTGTAAGTTTTGTTGAAGCTATCAAGAAACAATTTCAGAGCATGGCTTATATCAAAACTGGTTGTCCTGTATATATAGTATGTACAACAGTATAAGTAAATATTATTTACATTAAGTAAGTACTTAAAACTTCTGAAGAGTGGAGGAGTGTGTTGTCTGGGTGATTGTTCGCACAGCCTTTTTTGTTGAGCTATTTGTGATTTTTGGTGATGTATTGTAATAGATCCCCAGTCACAAATACCATAGGTGAAGTAAGGATAGATCAGAGAGTAATACAAAGTAGATAGTATTTGTCGAGACCCATCATGCAACTGGATCTGGCGAACTGTGCCTGTCTGTCGAGGCGGACGCCTATTGAGTATCTTTTTTTTTTTATCAGTATATGGTAAACATGAGGAAATTAAATCTTCATCAGAGTACAAAACAAATTCTGGCCACAAAATAGAGCGAAACACCAACGACAAAGACCTGGGAGTGATTATGTCGGAGGATCTCACCTTCAAGGACCATAACATTGTATCAATCGCATCTGCTAGAAAAATGACAGGATGGATAATGAGAACCTTCAAAACTAGGGAGGCCAAGCCCATGATGACACTCTTCAGGTCACTTGTTCTATCTAGGCTGGAATATTGCTGCACTCTAACAGCACCTTTCAAGGCAGGTGAAATTGCCGACCTAGAAAATGTACAGAGAACTTTCACGGCACGCATAACGGAGATAAAACACCTAAATTACTGGGAGCGCTTGAGGTTTCTAAACCTGTATTCCCTGGAACGCAGGAGGGAGAGATACATGATTATATACACCTGGAAAATCCTAGAGGGACTAGTACCGAACTTGCACACGAAAATCACTCACTACGAAAGCAAAAGACTTGGCAGACGATGCACCATCCCCCCAATGAAAAGCAGGGGTGTCACTAGCACGTTAAGAGACCATACAATAAGTGTCAGGGGCCCGAGACTGTTCAACTGCCTCCCAGCACACATAAGGGGGATTACCAACAGACCCCTGGCAGTCTTCAAGCTGGCACTGGACAAGCACCTAAAGTCAGTTCCTGATCAGCCGGGCTGTGGCTCGTACGTTGGCTTGCGTGCAGCCAGCAGCAACAGCCTGGTTGATCAGGCGCTGATCCACCAGGAGGCCTGGTCACAGACCGGGCCGCGGGGGCGTTGACCCCCGAAACTCTCTCCAGGTAAACTCCAGGTAAACTCCAGAGATTATCAACCCCAGGTCCTGACACGAGTCTAGTACATGGTTAAGGATGTTTTGGGTTTTGGAAAATCTGGTGGTGTGAATCATTATATCATCAGGAAAGCTAATCATATAATGATCGGGCTGGCTAGGCATAGCATTAAGTAAGGCATTTATTAGAATATTGAATAAGATGGGACTGAGCACGTCACCTGTTGGGTTCCTAATTCAAAGTCTTTAGTTATACTTCTATGTCCCTGGAACAACACACAAGACTTTCTGCTGAACAGGTAGCCTTTAATCCAGCGGAGAAGTCATCCTCCTACTTCCATTCTGTCAAGTTCTCTAATGATTACATGTCAGTTGGCTACATCAAAAGCAGATTTAAGGTTAAGGAAGGTAGTGTATGAGCTGTCAGTGTGCAGGGTGAGAAAGGTCGTTATGCAATGATGCACGCTCCTTCCATGCATGAACCGAACCCGTGCAAATGGGGAGATAGAAACTGTTTGATCTTGTGCATAAGACGATTAAGAATCAACCTCTCGAATCTTTTACACAAGCAGCTAGTAAGAGATAATGGGCGAAATACATTTTGTTGATTGGACTTTGGAATGGAAATGATGAGACTGTTGGTCCAAGATTTAGGGAGCTCCCCGGTTACATAGGTCATGTTATATAATTCAAGTAAAGGATTACTTGGTACTCGACATAGCAATCTGAGTATGTTGTAAGTAATACCATCCTTAGAGTCATCTTCCTTGCTGAGCATAAAACAAACCAGTCTCTCCCTTACATCATATTTGTCCGTTAATTTAGCCTGTGTGGTACTGGGAAGATTGTCATAGCATCCCAAACACTAACTTATTCACCCTATGTAAGGGATGAGGGTGCGCGATCTGACCAGTTCTGTTACCTTTAATTCTATTTATATCCCTTCATGCCCGGCTAAGTAGGGTGTGAGCATTAAGACAATTGACAACTTTTTTCCAGTCTGTTTGTCAATGGTCTCAATGCTCACACCTCACCTCACATCTAGCTATGAGACGCTTCCTATACTGGCGAAGGCAAAGAATCACAGAGCTGTTGAAAGGGGCCAGTATATCTGAAATACGAAGTGAGGCACTGGTCAGAGAAGTAGCAGACACCGAACTTAAGCTTAAGGAATCATACAGGCGACAGGAAACCCGGAAAGAACTTAAAGCCATCAGTGAAACTGAAGAAAGCCCCAAAATATCTCTTTCCTTATGAAAAAATCTAAGGCAAAAACAATACCAAGTATTGGGTCTCTGCTTAGACTTAATTAATGTAACTTACACAAACGACAGCAAAGAAATGAGTGAGATACTAAGGTCCCAGTATGACTCAGTGTTTAGTGAGCCATTAACCAGACTAAGAGTCGAAAATCTAAATCAATTATTTATGACCGAGACTCAAAATTTGGTCAATCCAAAAGTCTCCGATATTATCCTAACACCACAAGACTTCGAAAAAACAGTGAATGACATGCCCATGCACTCAGCCGCAGGCCCAGACTTGTGATACTCTGTGTTCATCAAGAACTGCAAGAAACCCCTTTCACTTGCCTTCACTATTCTATGGAGAGGAAGCATAGACACAGGGGTTATCCCACAGTCACTAAAAATAACAAAGCCCCCCCCCCTTCCACAAAGGTGGCAGAGAAGCAATTGCAAAGAATTAAAGACCAATCGCACTAACGTCCCATATCATAAAAATCTTTGAAAGGATTCTAAGAAGCAAGATCATCACCCACTTTCATACCCATCAGTTACACCACCCAGGGCAATATGGGTTTAGAGCAGGTCGCTCCTGCCTATCCCAACTAGAGGACAAACGTATTGCAGATGTAGTATACACAGACTTTGCGAAAACCTTCAACAAGTGCGACCATGATGTAATAGTGCACAAAATACATAAAGGAATAACTGGAAAAGTTTGTAGATGGATCTCTAGCTTCCTAACAAATAGAACATAAAAGAGTAATAGTAAACAGAGTATAAAGTCTGGGGCGGCACTATACTTGCCCCATCCTGTTCCTTATCTTCATATCTGACATAGGCAGAGATGTAAGCCATAGTACCGTGTCTTCCATTGCGCATGACACCCGAATTTGCATGACAGTGTCATCCATCAAAGACACTGCAAGACTCCAAGCGGACATCAACCAAATCTTGAAATGGGCCGAGGAATACAACATGAAGTTCAATAAAAAGAAATTTCGGTTACTCCAATATGGAAAACTCGAGGAAATTAAAAACATACCAGAGTATAAAACAAATTCTAATTACACAATAAAGCGAAAAAGTAATGTGAAAGACCTGGGAGTGATAATGTCAAGAGGATCTCACTTTCAATGCTCACAGCAATGTGTCTATCACATCTGCAAAGGAAATGATAGCATGAATAATGAGAACCTTCCAAACTAGGGACGCCAAGCCCATGATGGTTCTCTTCAAATCACTTGTTCTCTCAAGGTTGGAATATTGCTGTACACTAACTGCCCCCTTCAAGACAGGCGAAATTGCAGATCCAGAGAACGTACAGAGAATTTTCACGGCACACATAAATAATAATAATATCTTTATTTCTACAAGTACATGTACAAGGTATACAGTCCTAGCTGACATCACTGACGTATTACAATATAGAAAGCCGCTTATTATGCAGAGCATTTCGAGCAAATTAAGTCAATTTTGTCCAGGGATGCGACCCACACCAGTAACCTAAACAAGCACCTAAACTACTGGTAATGGTTGAAGTCCCTTGATTTGCATTCCCTGAAATGCTGACGAGAAAGATAAAGAAAAAGATTTTATTTCTTTGCAGTGTTTACAATGTGTGATTACACGTTTGATTTGTTAAGTACAAAGAAAGCCACTATCATGCCGGGGCATTTCTGGCAGACCAAACTTAATACTTACAGACTATTTAATACACGATAACATACACTTGGAAATCCCTAGAGGGACTAGTCCCACATTTGCACACGAAAATCACTCCCTACGAAAGCAAAAGACTGGGCAGGAGATGCAACATTCCCCCAGTGAGAAGCAGTGGCTCCACGAGTTTAAGTTAGTTTAATATCTTTATTATGCATCCCATACCCATCCTGCCCGCTAAGAGACAACACAATAAGTGTCTGGGGCCCAAGACTGTTGAACTGTCTCCCAGCATACATAAGGGGGATTAATCTCTACTACGACGGGTCACCATTTCAAATTCAAATTCAAATTCAAATTCAAATTCAAATTCAAAGTTTATTCTCTATAAAGATTACAATGTTGAATTTACAGAATTTGGTTGTTGTGTGGTTTACATGTAGTTAAATAATGATTACAGAGTGTACCACTAGAACGCCTAGCATGGCTAGGCATTTCGGGCAGACTTAGTTTAATTCTTTATTTTAAAATATTACAAATTATGAGGTAAGTTGGTATTATGGCTAAGTGACTAAATACTAGTTTGTGAGTTTAGCAATGTGAATGCTTTTGTTTTGGCACAGTACATAGTTTCAGTATTGGAGTATCATAGGATTCATTATTTTAAAATTGAGATTAATATTTCTGTTTATGGTCAAATGGGTGAGTGAGTGTAAGTGTGAACCACCAGGTGGTATTCGTGTAGTTAGTTGATGGGGTGTATCAGGGAGATAAGATGTTTTCTAATGGTAGTTTTGAAGGTGATGAATGTGTCTGCAGTTCTAGAGTTCTCAGGTAGGGTGTTCCAGATTTTAGATTTAGATTTTAGATTTTGCCACCGAAGTGGCTAGTTTATTGTGCACCCCATATCCATCCTGTGGACGGTAGCGCGAGAGCATGTGGATACACAAAAGGCCTAGGAACTAGGCCCCAAAGGGTTAACAGGAATACATATGGATTTATATCTACATATCTATAGTTCACTTATCTGTTACAAGCAAATTTAGGAAATTTGCTTAGTATATCTGGTATCTTATTTTCATTAATAAGATATCTTGACATGTCACATAGGTTATTATACTGTCTGTCTCTGTATTCCTCAATAAGTGGACAATTAAGCACATAGTGTTCAAGAGAGTGATCATATGCCTGATCACATAATTTACATTTAGTTTGATCATCATCTGTGTCTCCCAAACTGCCAGAAGTACTTGTAACCAAGCCTAAGCCTGGCCACTATAACATCAGTCAGTCTGTTCACATTGCAAGTTGCTCCATAAACATACTTATCTACGTTCATGTTATCATAGTGGGTTATAGATCTACTCAGGCTTCAAACTGCATTCCTATAACAATCATCTTCATTATTTACTTCTCTCCTAATATTATTCCTAATGCTAGACACAGTTATACCAAAGTTATATTCTACGTTCTCCTTCTGGATACTCTTCTTGGCTAACATATCAACTTTATCATGAAGGAGTAATCCAATGTGTGATGGGATCCATAGCAATTGTACATTAATTCCTTTGTCCCTAATTTTTGAGTATCTATACCTGGCTTCCCCAATGAGCATGTTGTTTTTCAATTCAATTCAAAGTTTATTCTCTATAAGGATTACAATGCTGAGTTTACAGAAATTTGGTTATTGTTTGGTTTACATGTAGTAAAATTGTGATTACAGAGTGTACCACTAGAACGCTTAGCATGGCTAGGCATTTCGGGCATACTTAGTTTTATTCTTAATTGTAAAATATTACAAATTATGAGGTAAGTTGGTATTATGGCTAAGTGACTAAATACTAGTTTGTGAGTTTAGCAATGTGAATGCTTTTGTTTTGGCACAGTACATAGTTTCAGTATTGGAGTATCACAGGATTCATTATTTTAAGACTGAGATTAATATTTCTGTTTATGGTCAAATGAGTGAGTGAGTGTAAGTGTGAACCACCAGGTGGTATTCGTGTAGTTAGTTGACGGGGTGTATCAGGGAGATAAGATGTTTTCTAATGGTAGTTTTGAAGGTGATGAATGTGTCTGCAGTTCTAGAGTTCTCAGGTAGGGTATTCCAGATTTTAGGGCCTTTGACATACATTGAATTTTTGTAAAGGTTTAGTCGGACACGGGGAATGTCGTAGAGATGTTTGTGTCTGGTGTTATGCCTGTGGGTTCTGTCACAACTATCAAGAAAGCGTTTTAGGTCAAGGTTGATATTAGAGTTTAAGGCCCTGTAGATGTAGATTGCACAGTAGTAAGTGTGGATGTACTGAACTGGGAGTAAGTTTAGATCTATGAAGAGTGGGGGGGGGGTGTTGCCAGGGATGGGATTTAGTGATTATTCTTACTGCAGCTTTTTGTTGGGTTATTATTGGCTTTAGGTGTGTTGCTGCAATTGATCCCCAAGCACAAATACCATAGGTGAGGTATGGATAAATAAGTGAGTGGTATAGTGTGAGAAGGGCATTTTGCGGCTCGTAGTATCGTGTCTTGGAGAGGATCCCAACCGTTTTGGATACTTTTTTGGCTATATGCTGGATATGGGTGCTGAAATTCAGGTTGTTGTCAAGGTATAAGCCTAGGAATTTTCCCCCATTATTTCTGGTAATTAGAGTGTTGTCAATCTTAATGTTAATTTGTGCATCTCCTGCTCTGCTACCAAACATAATATAGTAGGTTTTGTCAGTGTTAAGCATAAGTTTATTGGCTGTCATCCAAGTCGATATTTTATTCAGCTCCTCATTCACAATGGTGTTGAGGGTGGCAAGATTAGGGTGAGAGATGACATAAGTCGTGTCATCAGCAAAGAGAATGGGTTTCAGGTGTTGGGATACGTTTGGAAGGTCATTGATGTATATGAGGAAGAGCAGGGGACCAAGGACACTTCCCTGCGGAACTCCAGTATCAAGTGGCCGTGTTGCTGATGCTGTGTCTTTAATGGTGACGTACTGATACCTATTAGTTTTGTAAGATTTGAAATAAGCAAGCGCATGGCCTCTTATACCGTAGTGATCAAGTTTGTGGAGTAGGATGTCGTGGTCTACTGTGTCAAAAGCTTTTCTTAGGTCAATAAAAATTCCTAGTGGATATTCCTTATTTTCCAATGCTGTGTAAAGCAGATCTAGCATTTTTATGATTGCATCATTAGTGCTTTTATTTTTCCTGAATCCAAACTGGCAGGGGTTGAGTATGTTTTGAGCCGTTATAAATGAATACAGTCTCCTGTGCACGAGTTTCTCAAAGATTTTGGATAGCAATGGTAAGTTAGATATTGGCCTATAGTTGTTTAAGTCTGTAGGGTCACCACCTTTATGTATTGGTGTAACCCTTGCCATCTTGAGTAGTTTCGGGAAGGTGCTAGTCTCTATTGACTTGTTAAAAAGTAATGAAATAGCATGCGAAAGGACTTGGGCCGCTCGCTTGTACAATAATGGTGGGACATGAGACAGATTCCCTGAGTTATTTTTAAGTGACTTTATGATCTCAATGACTTCCGTGGGCTCAGTTGGTGCAAGATAGAAGGAATTAGGGAAATTTCCATCTAGGTAGTCCCCGGCATGGGCATTGATATGTGGGATTTTGCTGGCGAGATTAGATCCTATGTTTGAGAAGAAGTCGTTTATCTTGTTAGCTGTGTCAATGGGATGTAGTGGTGTTTCATTAGGTTTAGTTAGGACAATATTCTTGGTTTTTCTCAGTTTGTGGGTCCCTAGAATCTGAGAGAGTGTTTTCCAGGTCTTTTTTATATCTCCTCTAGTGTCTGTGAATCTACTGGAGTAGTATAGTTGTTTGGCTTTTTTTATCACTTTGGTGAGAGCTGATGAATAGTGTTTAAGAATATCTTTGTGTATTAAGCCCTGTCTATATTGCTTTTCATATTGGTGTTTCAGCGAATTTACTACTACTGCTACTACTACTGTGTCTACCAATAGACCCCTGGCAGTCTTCACGTAGGCGCTGGACAGGCACCTAAAGTCAGTACCTGACCAGCCAGGTTGTGGTTCGTACGTCAGTTTGCGTGCTGCCAGCAGTAACAGTCTGATTGAGCAGTCCCTGATCTACCATGAGGCCTTGTCTCAGACCGAGCCGCGGGGGCGTTGACCCCCGAAACCCTCTCCAGGTAGTAACGTGTAAATTACCTAGGATAACCCAAAAAAGTTAGACGAAGTGACTTCAATCCCAGGCCGGGTAAAAACGTTGGGTATATTTGCTTACACCTGCTCTCGTGTTCACCCATCAGTTAAATAGGTACCTGGGTGTTAGTCGACTGGTGTGGGTCGCGGCCTACTACTGTGCAACCTACATTTACAGAACCATATATTGTAATATTAATCCCGAAATAAAACACTTTCTTTATAGTTGCAACAGAAACTATAGACATAATACGAGACAAAAAAAAAAATCTCTATGACATTCCTGGTGTCCGGCTAAATCTCTTCAAAAATTCAATATACATAAAAGGGCCCAAAATCTGGGACTCTCTGCCCGAAATCTCCAGAACCGCTGACTCAACCAGCATTTTCAAAACTACCCTTAAAAAACACCTTACCTCCTTAACTCATCCCAACATCAACTGTGTGAAAACCACCCATGATATTGTCAGTATGATGATCACATTCAGAACATAGTAGACGTACTCTCATTATCTGTAATTCTGGCAGTTTTATATTAACACTCACCCAAATGACTAAACAAAATTCCTGTTATAGTTATTGCCTAATTAATTTTAAGTTTGTTCTAAGTTTGCCTGAAATACTCTGCCAATATACAAGTTTATATAGTAACAGTGTATCATACTGAGGTAACTCCGTTACCATTATTAAATTATGCTAATTAATTGTGATAGTGTTATATATTGCTTATTGCCTCACTGTTATCAGTCTTATTAATGGTAAACTTTTAATTACCTAACTTTTATATTATTGTAAAATAATGAACATTAAAATGTACTGCTCCATAACCTGTGTTAATATAGTAAGAATTAATATCAGGCTGCCGGAAATACATGTTAGTGGCTTCCTTTGTAATTAATATTTTCTAATATGTAAACCACACATTTTAAAGTTTACACGAAAAAAAAAATTTCATTTTCATGTTTTTTAGGGGTTTAGCGCTTCTTTCTGATTATAATAATAATCATTTTCATTTTAATTTTCAAGATTGAAGGACTCCACTGGAAATAAGACAGTCCACAATGATGTACTGACTTTCTTGGGTTATCCTGAGTGGCTAACCCTCCAGAGTTAAATTCCAACAAATCTTATCTTAATCTTGGTTCCAGTGTGGTCCTTGATGGTGAGTGTGACCACTGAGCAACGGGTACCTGCACACTGCAGTGACTGACACTGCTCACGGGTTGCACTGCACACTGCAGTGACTGACACTGTTCACAGGTTGCACTGCACACTGCAGTGACTGACACTGCTCACAGGTTGCACTGCACACTGCAGTGACTGACACTGCTCACAGGTTGCACTGCACACTGCAGTGACTGACACTGCTCACGGGTTGCGCTGCACACTGCAGTGACTGACACTGCTCACAGGTTGCGCTGCACACTGCAGTGACTGACACTGTTCACAGGTTGCACTGCACACTGCAGTGACTGACACTGCTCACGGGTTGCGCTGCACACTGCAGTGACTGACACTGCTCACAGGTTGCGCTGCACACTGCAGTGACTGACACTGTTCACAGGTTGCACTGCACACTGCAGTGACTGACACTGCTCACAGGTTGCACTGCACACTGCAGTGACTGACACTGCTCACAGGTTGCACTGCACACTGCAGTGACTGACACTGCTCACAGGTTGCACTGCACACTCGTCCCTATGACTCCTTCACATATATGGACGGTGTCTGGGACATTGACGGTAACTGTTACATCATACAGGTTAAGGTAGGTTGAGCTGGTACATGTCTCTACCTCAGTATTAACATGCTTCATCAACCAAGGGTCAACCTTCTTACTTTCGTCAATATCTTGGAGCTTAACTCACTTGTTCAAGTTCTCAGTTATATCATATAATCAGTCATTGCTCATATAAGCTGAATATTTACAGTAATTTTGCTATGTAATCATCACTTGTCATTTTCTAGACAAAACATGAAAATATAAAATTAATGTAGGTAAACACCGCTCTTGACCGACCTTGTTATGGTAGTTTTTTTTTTTTTTTTTTTTTCACTACTACAGTCCTTTCATAAAAAAACTGCTACTCATATTATCTTATCCATATTGAGCACTTGTATCTGAAGTCTACACTAGATATAAATTGAAGATCTTAATGGTAAGTGCTGTATCCTTGTCATGTCAATGTGGTTATATTTTCTTCATTTTTTTATGGACTGTTACAGTAAGGAGTTAATAAGATATTCATTTGTCACTCATTAGGTAATTTTGACTATTCATTTTATATGAAGATAGGCCACGAATTGTTGTGGACCCATAGGTTTAATGTTTGGTTTGGTTTAAATTATCATTACCTAATTCTTAGATTAAATAAATAATATTGGCATAGATCAATGGCATGATTTAGCCTTGTGGCTGCTAAACTATCATTATGAACAACCTACCTCTAACACCACCAATGGAAGAATATGTTGTGCCATCATTTATGTAACTATGTATATAAACCATCAGTTATGTGTGAGAAGTCTCATTACTTCTCAATAACGATAATAATTCATAATCTTTATTTCTAAAAATTACATAATTCTGTACAACAGAAGTTAATGCTAAGATGGGTTAGAGAGGTTTGATTCTTGGTCTGTAATCATCATGTGATAGCAGGGGGCCCTGAGTGCAAGTAAGTCATAGTGTTTGATCTTACTTGTTTATCCTAAGTTAAGCTTATGTAATATAATTTTCATGTATCTATAACGTGTGCCATCAAGACAATTGTAAAGAAAATGTATATTGTGTACACAAAGCCCAAATAAAAACATGATACTGGATGTTAAGTCAACCAGTGTGGGTTGCATCCTGGGACAAAATTGACCTAATTTGCCTGAAATGCTCTGCATAACAGTAAGTAAGTAAGTAAGTAAGTAAATTTATTCAGGTATACAAGCTGCTTTCTTTATAGTAATATGTCATTGATGTCAGCTAGGCCTGTATACCATATATATGTACAAATACAAATATACATATGTCATGCCAAATAAGTAAAACTTGGGATTTTCGCATAAATAGCACTCACTTCTTGCCAAATAGGGCAAGGGAAAATTTGTGTATACTATAATTTCGCAAAAATCATTATGCATCTGACAAAAAAACAAAAATATTTCACTGTGTTTGTTTACTATTAAATTATTGTAAACTTATATAAAATAAATTTACTTGGATTAGCTTAAATTAAATTGTGCTTGTTATAATAAGGTTAGGTAAGCTTCCTTATGGTTCTTTTCATGCAAAATCATTAATTTTTATATTAACATAAATGAAAAAATATATCTTTAAATGTATAAGAGAAAATTTTAGAAAGGACTTAATTTTAAATGAGTTCTTGCTAATTGACCAGTTTTACTTATTCGGCACAAATATATATATATATATATACATGTATATATATATATATATATATATATATATATATATATATATATATACATATATATATATATATATATATATATTTACACACACACACACATATATATATATATATATATACAGTGGACCCCCGCATAACGATGGCATCGCATAGCGATTTTTCCGCATAACGATTACTTTTATCGCAAAATTTTTGCCGCGCATACCGATTAAAAACCCGCATACCGATTTTCGTCCGAGACGCGTCCAATGTGCCCTCAGCCAGCCTCACATGTGCCGCTCCGTCCCATTGTTTACCAGCCAGCCTCCGCGGTAACATCCAAGCATACACTCGGAATATTTCGTATTATTACAGTATTTTCGGTGCTGTTTCTGGAAAATAAGTGACCATGGGCCCCAAGAAAGCTTCTAGTGCCAACCCTACACCTCAAAGGGTAAGAATTACTATAGAGATGAAGAAAGAGATAATTGATAAGTATGAAAGTGGAGTGCGTATAGCCGACCTAGTCAAGCTGTACAAGAAACCCCAATCAACCATCGCTACTATTGTGGGCACCAGAAAGACAATCAAGGAAGCTGTTCTTGCCAAAGGTTCAACTGTGTTTTCGAAACAAAGATCGCAATTGATGGAAGATGTTGAGAGACTCTTATTGGTGTGGATAAATGAAAAACAGATAGCAGGAGATAGCGTCTCTCAAGCGATCATATGTGAAAAGGCTAGGAAGTTGCATGAGGATTTAATTAAAAAAATGCCTGCAACTAGTGATGATGTGAGTGAATTTAAGGCCAGCAAAGGTTGGTTTGAGAGATTTAAGAAGCGTAGTGGCATCCATAGTGTGATAAGGCATGGTGAGGCTGCCAGTTCGGACCACAAAGCGGCTGAAAAATATGTGCAGGAATTCAAGGAGTACATAGAAACTGAAGGACTGAAACCTGAACAAGTGTTTAATTGTGATGAAACAGGCCTGTTCTGGAAGAAAATGCCAAGCAGGACCTACATTACTCAGGAGGAAAAGGCACTCCCAGGACATAAGCCTATGAAAGACAGGCTTACTTTGTTGATGTGTGCCAATGCTACTGGTGATTGCAAAGTGAAGCCTTTATTAGTGTATCACTCTGAAACTCCCAGAGCGTTCAGGCAAAAGAATGTCCTCAAGGATAATTTGTGTGTGCTGTGGAGGGCAAACAGTAAGGCATGGGTCACTAGGGAATTTTTCTATAACTGGTTACACCATGCATTTGCCCCCAATGTGAAAAATTACCTAACTGAAAAGAAATTAGAACTTAAGTGCCTCCTGGTGTTAGACAATGCCCCTGGTCATCCTACAGACGTGGCAGAGCGACTTTATGGGGACATGAGCTTCATTAAGGTGAAGTTTTTGCCTCCTAATACCACTCCTCTCCTGCAGCCCATGGACCAGCAGGTTATTTCCAACTTCAAGAAACTGTACACAAAAGCTCTGTTTGAAAGGTGCTTTGTAATGACCTCAGAAACTCAACTGACTCTAAGAGAGTTTTGGAGAGATCACTTTAATATCCTCAATTGTGTAAACCTTATAGGTAAGGCTTGGGAGGAAGTGACAAAGAGGACCTTGAACTCTGCTTGGAAGAAACTGTGGCCAGAATGTGTAGACAAAAGGGATTTTGAAGGGTTTGAGGCTAACCCTGAGAATCCTGTGCCAGTTGAGGAATCCATTGTGGCATTGGGAAAGTCCTTGGGGTTGGAGGTTAGTGGGGAGGATGTGGAAGAGTTGGTGGAGGAGGACAATGAAGAACTAACCACTGATGAGCTGCTAGATCAACTTCAACAGCAAGAGGCCACACCTGAGGAAATTGCTTCGGAGGAGGGGAGAGAGAAATTGAAGAAGTTGCCTACTTCAAAGATTAAGGAAATCTGTGCAAAGTGGCTTGAAGTGCAAACCTTCATGGATGAAAATCACCCTCACACAGCTATTGCAAGCCGTGCTGGTGATTATTACACTGACAATGTTGTGAAACACTTTAGGCAAGTCATAAAGGAACGAGAGGTACAGGCCACTATGGACAGATATCTTGTGCGAAAGAAGTCCAGTGACTCTGAAGCTGGCCCTAGTGGCATTAAAAGAAGAAGGGAAGTAACCCCAGAAAAGGACTTACTACCTCAAGTCCTAATGGAAGGGGATTCCCCTTCTAAACACTAACACACTCTCTCCCCTCCTCCCATCCCATCAATCATCACCAGATCTTCAATAAAAGTAAGTGTCATTTAATTGTGCATGCCTTTTTCAGTTTGTGTGTATTAAAATTAACATTTCATGTGGTAAAAAAAATTTTTTTTCATACTTTTGGGCGTCTTGCACGGATTAATTTTATTTCCATTATTTCTTATGGGGAAAATTCATTCGCATAACGAT
The DNA here is from genome assembly GCF_038502225.1 of Cherax quadricarinatus. NCBI lineage: Eukaryota > Metazoa > Arthropoda > Malacostraca > Decapoda > Parastacidae > Cherax > Cherax quadricarinatus. The sequence goes on from NC_091294.1 coordinate 16,940,569, forward strand.
TATTTCGCATAACGATGAGCCCTCTTGCACGGATTAAAATCGTTAACCGGGGGTCCACTGTATATATATATATATATATATATATATATATATATATATATATATATATATATATATATATATATAATATATATATATATATTATATTATATTTTATATATAATCATATATATATACATACATACATATATGGATGCTTGAATATACATGGATGTAGTGCGAATGACAAGAAAGAAATGATTGCTAATGTTATGAATGAGAAGTTGGATGTCCTAGCTCTAAGCAAAACAAAGCTGAAGGGGGTAGGTGAGTTTCAGTCAGTTAAAAATAGGAGAGGAGAGTTATTAAATGGAGAGTTAGAGGTATTGGGAAGATGGAAGGAATATTTTGAGGAATTGTTAAATGTTGATGAAGATAGGGAAGCTGTGATTTCGTGTATAGGGCAAGGAGGAATAACATCTTGTAGGAGTGAGGAAGAGCCAGTTGTGAGTGTGGGGGAAGTTCGTGAGGCAGTAGGTAAAATGAAAGGGGGTAAGGCAGCCGGGATTGATGGGATAAAGATAGAAATGTTAAAAGCAGGTGGGGATATAGTTTTGGAGTGGTTGGTGCAATTATTTAATAAATGTATGGAAGAGGGTAAGGTACCTAGGGATTGGCAGAGAGCATGCATAGTTCCTTTGTATAAAGGCAAAGGGGATAAAAGAGAGTGCAAAAATTATAGGGGGATGAGTCTGTTGAGTGTACCTGGTAAAGTGTATGGTAGAGTTATAATTGAAAGAATTAAGAGTAAGACGGAGAATAGGATAGCAGATGAACATGGGGAGAAATATAGGATTAAGTCTGGAGTGTCTGAGAGAGTTAGAGCTAAGGAAGGGGTAGCAGTAATGTTGAAGGATGAGTTATGGAACGAGAAGAGGGAATACAAATGTATAAATTCAAAGATAATGTGGATTAAAATAAGGGGTTGGATGCAAAAAGTAGACCATAATAAGTGTGTATGCACCTGGAGAAGAAAGGAGTGTAGAAGAAAGTGAGAGAGAGAGAGAGAGAGATTTTGGGAGATGTTAAACAAGTGTGTAGGAACTTTTGAACCAAGTGAGACAGTAATTGTGGTTTGGGACCTAAATGCTAAAGTAGGAGAAACCATTAAAGAGGGTGTGGTAGGTAAGTTTAGGGTGCCAGGTGTAAATAATAATAGGGGCCCTTTGATTAAGCTTCGTATAGAAAGGGGTTTGGTTATAGGTAATACATATTTAAAGAAAGAGGATAAATAAGTATACAAGATATGGTGCAGGGCATAATGACAGTAGTTTGTTGGACTGCATATTGGTATATAAAAGACTGTTGGGTAGACTTGAAGATGTACATGTTCATAGAGGGGTCACAGATATATCGGATCACTTTTAAGTTGTAGCTACAGTGAAAGTAAAAGGTAGCTGGGATACAAGGAATATGGAAGGTTTATAAGCTAAAGGAGAAGGCAGTAAGGGTAAGACATAAGCAACTATTGGATGATAGATGGGCTAGTGAGAGTATAGGCAGTGGGGTTGAAGATGTATGGGGTAGGTTTATGAATGTAGTGTTAGTGTTCAACAGAAGTTTGTGGTTACAGGAAAATGGATGTGAGAGGGAAGAAGAATGATTGGTGGAATGATGTAAGGTGAGTAGTAAGAGAGAAAAAGTTAGCAGGAGAGGTTTTTACAAAGTAGAGGTGATGCAAGGAGGGAGGAGTATATGGAAAGGAAAAAGAGAGATTAAGAAAGTGGTGAAGCAGTGTAAAAAGAGAGCAAATGAGAGAGGGTAAGATATCAAAAATTTTATTGGAAATAAGAAAAAGTTTTGAAGTGAGATTAATAAGTTGAGAAAGCCTAAGGAACAAATGGATTTGATTGTTAAAAATAGGAGAGGAGAGTTATTAAATGGAGAGTTAGAGGTATCAGGAAAATGGAGGGAATATTTTGAGGAATTGTTAAATGTTGATGAAGATAAGGTAGCTGTGATATCGTGTATAGGACAAGGAGGAATAACATTTTGTAGGAGTGAGGAGTCATGAGTGTGGGGGAAGTTCATGAGGCAGTGGGTAGAATGAAAGGAGGTAAAGCAGCTGGGATTGATGGGATAAAGATAGAATTGTTAAAGCAGGTGGATATATAGTTTTGGAGTGATTGGTAATTTTATTTAATAAATGTATGGTAGAGGGTAAGATACCTAGGGATTGGCAGAGAGCATGCATAGTTCCTTTGTATAAAGCCAAAGGGGACAAAAGTGAATGCAAAAATTATAGGGGGTTAAATCTATTGAGTAAAGTGTATAGCAGAGTTATTATTGAAAGAATTAAGAGCAAGATGGAGAGTAGGATAGCAGATGAACAAGGAGGCTTTAGGATGGGTAGAAGGTGTGTGGACCAAGTGTTTACAGTGAAATATATAGGTGAACATTGTTTAGATAATGGTAAAAAGGTTTTTGTGGCATTTATGGATTTGTAAAAGGTATATGACAGAGTGGATAGGGGGTACTAGGGGGTACTCTTATGCACCCCATACCCATCCTTGGGTATGGGGTGCATAAGAGAATATTTTTTCTCTTATCAATGTTTGCATATTCCTCTTAAATAGAAAGTCTCGTCTGTTTTAATAGTTTGCTTTTATTCCTCCCCTAGCAGAAGAACTATATAAAAGTTTAAGAGTTCAACTTTTCTACATTTAAATTTGCTCACTGGGATTTGTGGATTGTTTAATGTTGGTGGATGAATTTGGTAGGGTACGTAAAAGAAGAAAATTAAAAGTGAATACAGGAAAGAGTAAGGTTATGAGGATAACAAAAAGATTAGGTATCAGATTGGAGGGAGAGAGTATGGAGGAGGTGAATGTATTCAGATATTTGGGAGTGGACGTGTCAGCAGATGGATCTATGAAAGATGAGGTGAATCATAGAATTGATGAGGGGAAAAGGGTGAGCGGTGCACTTAGGAGTCTGTGGAGACAAAGAACTTTGTCCTTGGAGGCAAAGAGGGGAATGTATGAGAGTATAGTTTTACCAACACTCTTATATGGGTGTGAAGCATGGGTGATGAATGTTGCAGCGAGGAGAAGGCGGCTGGAGGCAGTGGAGGTGTCATGTCTGAGGGCAATGTGTGGTTTGAATATAATGCAGAGAATTTGTAGTCTGGAAGTTAGGAGGAGGTGCAGGATTGCCAAAACTGTTGTCCAGAGGGCTGAGGAAGGGTTGTTAAGGTGGTTCGGACATGTAGAGAGAATGGAGCGTAACAGAATGACTTCAAGAGTGTATCAGCCTGTAGTGGAAGGAAGGCGGGATAGGGATTGGCCTAGGAAAGGTTGGAGGAAGGGGTTAAAGGAGGTTTTGTGTGCGAGGGCATGCATGCGTGAGCGTGTTTGATAGGAGTGAATGGAGACAAATGGTTTTTAATACTTGACGTGCTGTTGGAGTGTGGGCAAAGTAACATTTTTGAAGGGGTTCAGGGAAACCGGCAGGCCAGACTTGAGTCCCGGAGATGGGAAGTACAGTGCCTGCACTCTGAAGGAGGGGTGTTAATGTTGCAGTTTAAAAACTGTAGTGTAAAGCACCCTTCTGGCAAGACAGTGATGGAGTGAATGATGGGGGAAGTTTTTCTTTTTCGGGCCACCCTGCCTTGGTGGGAATCGGCCAGTGTGTTAATAAAAAAAAATAATTTTATGTGAAGGAGTCATAGCTTGAGGGATAAAGGTTGTATTATCAGTAATAGAGTATAGGGGTTATGTGACATTAACCCTTTGACTGTTTTGGCTGTATATATACGTCTTACGAGCCAGTGCTTCAGACGTATATATACAGTGGAACCTCAAAATTCAAACATATCACATATTGAACGTTTCAAAAATAGAACCCTTTTTTTCGAACCAACTTTCCCTATTTTCAAATGCGCCCCTATTTTCGGACCGCCGGGTACCGGACCTGTCCACCAGCCCGCTCTGTCCGCGTCCCTGTGCAGGCGCCGTGAACCAGTCTGGCTTTGTTTATGCTTGAGTGAAACAGAGAAGGGAAGTAACCCCAGAGAGGGCTTTACCTGAAGTCCTCATGGAGGGGAATTCTCCTTCCAAACACTAACCCCAACTCCCTCTCTCCTCCTCCTTATCTTCAAGATGCCATCACCAATCTTCAATAAAGGTAAGTAAAAATGTTATTTTATATTTATATACATAATTGAACACTATAGTATTTATTGTGTGTATGTAAAACTGTAATTAGTCTCTATTAAATGTTTTTTTTTTTTTTTGTGAATATTTTTGGGTTTCCGGAACGGATTAATTGTATTTCCATTATTTCTCATGGGATATATTGCTTCGATTTTCGGACTTTTCGAATTTAGAACTAGCTCCTGGAATGGATTAAGTTCGAAATTTGAGGTTCCACTGTACTCAATAATTCTAGCTGCTTCAAATCAAGTAGGAGAAAGCTGGTAGGCCAACATGTGAAAGAATGGGTTTGTGTGGTCAGTGTGCACTGTATAAAAAAATCGTGCAGCACACAGTGCATAATGGGAAATAAAATACCTCCGTGTTTTTGGATTAAAACGCCAAATTTGAGGTGTATTTTTGTATAGTATTTATGGTTGTATTCTCGTTTTCGTGGTCTCGTTTGATAGAATGGAAAACATATGACAGAAATAGTGATGATTTTGACTGGTTTTACAATGAAAAGTACTTTGAAATTGAGCTCAAAATAGCAGAAATCTTTGATTTTTACCAAAGTTCAAAAGTAAACAAATCGTGCTACGCGTCCAATACACGTCAACTGGTGAGTCTAATATTCTTTCACAAGTGTGCCAATATTATTTATACCATTTCTACACTAATGCAGTAGTCTACATAACAGTACATCTTCTATTTTTTGTGAGAATAAAAATTCAAAGTGGAAAGGAAAAGAATGTAAGAGGGGCGTGGGGACATGACTAATGAACAGAGGAACTGTTAATTTAGTGCGAGGAATGTCTTTCTTGTTTATTTTGGACCCTATTTGGAAATTGGTATCTTTTGAAATTTGTGTGAAATTGGCAAAATTGCTAAATTCTGACCACTGTATTGGATAGTTGAAATCGGTAAATAGGTGGTTTCTTGTACTCATTCGATAGAAAAAAATGGAGTTCTAGTGAAATAGTTACGATTTTTGTCGACTAGTACACTGGAATTGGCCGAAAATATGGCTCAAAGTGGGCAAAATCGCCAAGACCGCTAACTTCGCAAGAGCATAATTCCGTAAGTTTTCCATCAAATTTCATTCTTTTGGTGTCATTATGATCGGGGAAAGATTCTCTATCTTTTCATAAGAAAAAAAATAATGTTTTTTTTAAATTTGGGCAACCCTGAGAACAAATCTGGGAGAGGGCCTGGGGACCCTGAGAGGGTTAATGCCACTAGGACCAGCTTGAGAGTCACTGGACCTCTGTCGCACAACAAATCTGTCCATAGAGCTCTGTACCTCCTATTCCTTTAAGACTTTCCTAAAATGGGCCATAACATTGTCATTGTACAGGTTGCCAACACGGCTTGCAGTAGCTGTGTCAGGGTGATTTTCATCCATAAAGGTTTGTAATTCAACCCACTTTGCACACATTTCCTTAATTTCTTTTTTCAATTCCATACTAATTCTCGCCCTTTTTACCACAGGGATGGCACTAGAAGGTTTCTTGGTGTCCAGGTGACTTATTTTGCAGTTACAAGCACTAAAAACAGTGGGATAATGTGAAATGTACCAAATGTATGTGTAGCTGCGACCGCACTGGCTGGCTTGTAAACACTGGCGCTGAGGCCACATGTGGGAAGCGTCCTGGACGAATCACATAGACGAGTTTTTTATCATGAGGCGAGGCAAAATTTTTGCGTTCAAAGGCTTCGTATGACGGATTTAACGTAAGGCGATGCGTTCGTAAGGCGGGGGTCCACTGTATAAGAGGAGCCTGGAGATGTGACTGATGAACAGAGGATGTGTTATTTTAGTGCCAAGAATGTCTGCATTGTTTATTCTGGACCCTATTTTGAAATTGGCATCTTTTTAATTCGTGTGAAATTGGCCAAATTGCCAATTTCTGACCAGTATTGGGTAGTTGAAATCGGTAAATGGGTGGTTTCTTGTACTCGATTGATAGAAAAAATGGAGTTCTAAAGAAATCATTATGAGTTTGGTCGACTGGAATAATGGAATTGGCCGAAAATATGGCTCAAATTCGGCGAAACCGGCGATGCATATACAGTGGACCCTCGACCAACGATGGCATCGTATAACGTTAAATCCGACTAGCGATACATTTTAATGCAAAAATTTTGCCTCGACTAGCGCTAAAAAACTCGACCAACGTGATTCGTTCCGTTTGAGACGCGTCCACTTGTGGCCTGAGCGCGCCTCACTTGTCCCGTGGGTGCCAGTGTTTACAAGCCAGCCAGCCACCGCGGTCCCATCCAAACATACAATCGGAACATTTCATATCATCACAGCGTTTTTAGTGATTGCACCTGCAAAATAAGTCACCATGGGCCCCAAGAAAGCTTCTAGTGCCAACCCTACAGCAAAAAGGGTGAGAATTACTATGGATATGAAGAAAGAGATCATTGCTAAGTATGGAAGTGGAGTGAGTGTCTCCGAGCTGGCCAGGTTGTACACAAAACCCCAATCAACCATCGCTACTATTGTGGCCAAGAAAACGGCAATCAAGGAAGTTGTTCTTGCCAAAGGTGCAACTATGTTTTCGAAACTGAGATCACAAGTGATAGAAGATGTTTAGAGACTGTTATTGGTGTGGATAAACGAAAAACAGATAGCAGGAGATAGCATCTCTCAAGCGATCATATGTGAAAAGGCTAGGAAGTTGCATGACAATTTAATTAGAAAAATGCCTGCAACTAGTGGTGATGTGAGTGAATTTAAGGCCAGCAAAGGTTGGTTTGAGAGATTTAAGAATCGTAGTGGCATACATAGTGTGATAAGGCATGGTGAGGCTGCCAGTTCGGACCAAAGAGCAGCTGAAAAGTATGTGCAGGAATTCAAGGAGTACATAGACAGTGAAGAATTTAAACCTGAACAAGTGTTTAATTTTGACAAAACAGGCCTGTTTTGGAAGAAAATGCCAAGCAGGACCTACATTACTCAGGAGGAAAAGGCACTCCCAGGACATAAGCCTATGAAAGACAGGCTTACTCTTCTGATGTGTGCTAATGCTAGTGGTAATTGCAAAGTGAAGCCTTTATTGGTGTATCACTGAAACTCCCAGAATGTTTAGGAAAAACAATGTCCTCAAGGCTAATTTGAGTGTGCTGTGGAGGGCAAACAGTAAGGCATGGGTCACTAGGGACTTTTTCTATGACTGGTTACACCATGCATTTACCCCCACTGTGAAAAATTACCTCCTGGAAAATAAATTGGACCTTAAGTGCCTCCTGGTATTAGACAATGCTCCTGGTCATCCTTCAGACGTGGCAGAGCGACTTTCTGGGGACATGAGCTTCATTAAGGTCAAGTTTTTGCCTCTAATACCACTCTTCTCCTGCAGCCCAAGGACCAGCAGGTCATTGCAAACTTCAAAAAACTCTACACAAAAGCTATGTTTGAAAGGTGCTTTGTAGTGACCACAGAAACTCAATTGACTCTAAGGGAGTTTTGGAGAGATCACTTTAGCATCCTCAATTATGTAAACATTATAGGTAAGGCTTGGGAGGGAGTGACTAAGAGGACCTTGAACTCTGCTTGGAAGAAACTGTGGCCAGAATGTGTAGACAAAAGGGATTTTGAAGGATTTGAGGCTAACCCTGAGAATCCTATGCCACTTGTGGAATCCATTACAGCATTGGGGAAGTCCTTGGGGTTGGAGGTTAGTGGGGAGGATGTGGAAGAGTTGATGGAGGAGGACAAAGATGAACTAACCACTGATGAGCTGCAAGATCATCTTCAACAGCAAGAGGCCAGACCTGAGGAAACTGCTCCGGAGGAGGGGATAGAGAAATTGAGGAAGTTGCCTACTTCAAAGATTAAGGAAATGTGTGCAATGTGGCTTAAAGTGCAAACCTTTTTTGATGAAAATCACCCTGACACAGCTACTGCAAGCCGTGTTGGCAACCTGTACACTGACAATGTTGTGAAACACTTTAGGAATGTCATAAAGGAACGGGAGGTACAGGCCTCTATGGACAGATATGTTGTGCGACAGAGGTCCAGTGACTCTCAAGCTGGTCCTAGTGGCATTAACCCTTTGAGGGTTTTCGTCGTACTAGTACGTCTTACGCGTAGGGGTTTTTGACGTACTAGTACGCATAAATTCTAGCGGCCTCAAATCTCGCGCGAAAAGGCTGATAGGCCTAGGTGTGAGAGAATGGGTCTGCGTGGTCAGTGTGCGCGGTAGAAAAAAAATCTGGGACCCAGTGGTGCATTGTGGGAATGCCCTCTTAGTAAACAATGTCCACCATGCCTCGCGGTAAGAAGCTCCTCACTCCTCGGCGAATTGGGACACTTTTGTTCCCCAGTGACAGTTCTAATAGTGATGGAAGTGCCAGTGAAGATGAGTTTCGTGGTTTTAGTGAGGTTTTGACCGAAACTAATGACCATAATATCGGTAATAGTGAAGAAAACCCAGACGACCCTCAGCCTTCCACCTCTGGTGCTGGGCCCTCGTGTTCACGTTCAGTTGTTCCAGAACCCAAGAGGAAACTTCTATTTTCCCAAATCCCAGACTCAGATGAGAGCATGGGTGATGATAGTGATAGTGAATATGAACTACAAGCTCTTCAAACTAGTTCCAGTAGTGATAGTGAAGTGCAATATTCCCCAGTGAAGCGTCAGTATATACGACGATATATGCGCTCTGGAAGTGTGCCATATGTTATACCAAGGGGAAGGAGTGTATCTCGGAGTACATCCCGTGGCTGTACAACAGGAACAGACAGTGAAAATGACGAAGATACTGTTGCAATTGGGATGGAAAATGTGCGTGGTGGTAGTGGTGCCGGCGGTGAGGCACCAGCAGTGGGCCATGCTGCCACCCACGCTGCCAGCCACGCCGCTGCCTCAGCTGATCTAGAACAAAGGCCACCATCCCCCACTCCCCCACCACACCAGCCTCCACAACCACAACCTCCACAACCACAACCTCCACAACCACAACCACCTGTCATTGTCCAGTACCCACCAGCAGACCGCACCTGGGATTGGCAGGAAGCTGTCAATTTTGTTCCAAATCCCCACCAGTTTGATGGCAGCCAAAGTGGAATACGGCCATCTTGTGCACTTGGGAACAATGCCACTGAACTGGAATGTTTCGAGTTATTCTTTGACGAACCACTGATGAAAAGTATTGTCATGGAAAGCAACACATACTACGAGTACACCATGGCAAACACAATACTTTCACCAAAATCACGTCTACACCAATGGAAGGAGGCAACTGTGGCTGAGATGTATCTTTTCTTTGCCACAATAATGCTTATGCCACATGTGTATAAGCACAAAGTGAAATCATACTGGTCAACAGACCCCCTGATTGCAACACCAGGTTTCAGTGATATAATGCCAGTGAATCGATTTGTGCTAATGTTACGTATGCTTCACTTCTCAGATAAAACCAGGCCTGACAGAACTGACAGGTTATATAAGATTAGGAATGTGTTTGTGTATCTGAAACAGAAATTCAGTACTCATTTTTATCCCTTCAGGAAGCTTGTAATTGACGAGTCTTTGATTCTGTTCAAAGGAAGACTCTCTTTCAAGCAGTACATACCAAGCAAGAGGAAACGCTTTGGTATAAAGTTGTTTGTGCTTTGTGATTGTTACAGTGGTCTGGTATTGGATATTATTGTGTACACTGGAAGTTATACATTGCAAAATACCAGGAAGTTATTGGGCATCTCAGGTGATGTGGTTCGAACAATGATAGAACCATACCTTGGTAAGGGGCATATATTATATACAGATAACTGGTACACAAGCCCCTCACTCAGTGATTTTTTGCGAGTGAACATGACAGATGTGTGTGGCACAGTGCGTGCAAATCGAAAACATATGCCCAGGTTTGATGCTGGCACTCGCAGAGGTGAGGTGCAGGCGTTTGCTGCCAATGACATCATGGCATTTCGGTGGCATGACAAACGAGATGTCACACTGTTGTCATCAATTCACCCTAATGAAATGGCAGACAGTGGCAGGCAGCATAGAGAGAGAAATGAACCCATTCTAAAACCTGCAGCTGTGATTGATTACACCTTCAACATGCGTTCAGTGGACAAATGTGACATGCAGATTGGGTTTGCTGATTGTGTTCGCAAGAGTTATAAGTGGTACATCAAACTGTTTTTCCATCTTCTGGACATTTCCATGCTCAATGCTTATAATATGTATAAGATGAGCACCAGAAACAAACCACAGTACGGCGAATTCTGTTTGTCTGTCATCAGACAAATAGTATTCAAGTACCAAGGAAATGCACCTGCAATTGACCGCCCACCAAATTATCAACAACTACCTGCTCGTCTGAAGCATGGTGATCACTTCCTGGTAAAACTGCCTGCTACTGCTTTGAAGAAAAAGGCTCAGAAGAGGTGTTACGTCTGTTCACATACAAAAAAACGCCCACGACAACGCAGAGACACTCGTTTTGTGTGAGGAGTGCAAAACTCCACTGTGCATGACACCATGTTTCAAAGAGTTCCACAGGCTGCAGAACTTCTAGAAACATGTCCTGTGACTGTATATGTGTATATAAAATATAGAAAAATAGTAATAAATAACATTTCATATTGTTTGTTTGTGTAAATATTTTCTGTAAACAAAATAATGACAACAGTGTTTACGCCCTTATTGTGTAGTATTGAAAAAGAAATAACTTACAAAATACTGATCATGTTGGCCTCAGAGGCCATAAAAGTTACTCAGAAAAAGAAAAATTGAAAAAAAATTGAAAATAGTACATAAAAAAGTAAATAGAAAAATACCGGGTGACGGCAGTCGGCGATGTTACCATATGTTGTTCAATTTTGGCAAATTTCACACCTCCATATCTCGGTAAGTATTGACGTTAAAATTTTTTTGTTTAGCCTATAATGTTTAGAAAAAAATACTCTATTTTTTCATAAGAAAAAATAATTTTTTTTTTTTTTTGAAATTTGGCCGACCCTGAGAACGAGTTTCGGAGAGGGCCTGTCGACCCTCAAAGGGTTAACCCTTTGACTGTCGCAACCCCCAATCCTGAGGTGTCTCCTGGTGTCGCAAAATTTAAAAAAAAAAAAAAAATTATTTTTTCTTAGGAAATGATAGAGAATCTTTTCCCGATTGTAATGACACCAAAAAAACGAAATTTGATGGAAAACTGACGGAATTATGCTCTCACGAAGTTAGCGACCTCGGCGCTGTTTACAAATCGGCGATTTCGCCCACTTTGAGCCCTATTTTCGGCTAATTCCATTGTTCCAGTCGCCCAAACTCATAGCTATTTCTTTAGAACTCTATTTTGTCTATCGATTGAGTACAAGAAACTGCCCATTTACCGATTTCAACTACCTAATAATGTGGTCAGAAATTTGCAATTTGGCCAATTTCACAAAAACTAAAAAATATGACAATTTCAAAATAAGGTCCAGAATGAACAATGCAGACATTCCTGGCTCTAAAATAACATTTTCTTTTCTCATCAGTCATGTCTCCAGGCCCCTCTGATATTACTCTTGCTTTCTATTTTGAATTTTTATTCAAACAAAAAATAGAAGACTTACTATTATGCAGACTACTGCAATACTGTAATAATTGTATAAATAACATCAACCCATTCATGACTGCATATTAGAATGGCTAGTTGGACATTTATTGGACAATGGCATCATTTGTTTACTTTTGAACATTGGCAAAAATCAAACATTTCCCATACTTTGAGCTCCATTTCTAGGTTCTTTTTATAGTAAAATCAATCAAAATCACCTCTATTTCTATAATATGTTTTCCATTCTATCAAATGAGACCAAGAAAACGAGAATACAACCATAAATACTATATGTAAATAGACCACAAAGTCGGTATTTTAATTAAAAAAAACGGTCGGAGTTTTTTTTTTCTCATTATGCACTGCGTGCTCCAGGATTTTTTTTATATGGTGCACACTGCAGTCTTCAAGCTGGCACTGGACAAGCACCTAAAGTCAGTTCCTGATCAGCCGGGCTGTGGCTCGTACGTTGGTTTGCGTGCAGCCAGCAGCAACAGCCTGGTTGATCAGGGGCTGATCCACCAGGAGGCCTGGTCACAGACCGGGCCGCGGGGGCATTGACCCCCGAAACTCTCTCCAGGTAAACTGATCACCCAGACCCACTTTCTCACATGTGGGCCTACCAGCTTTCTACTGCTTGATTTGAAGCCGCTAGAATTTATGAGTATATATACGTCAAACACGGTACCTCGTAAGACGTATATATACGGCCGCGACAGTCAAAGGGTTAAAAGAAGAAGGGAAGTAACCCCGGAAAAGGACTTGACACCTCAAGTCCTAATGGAAGGGGATTCCCCTTCTAAACACTAACACCATCCACACTCTCCCCCCTCCCATCCCATCAATCATCACCAGATCTTCAATAAAGGTAAGTGTCATGTAATTGTACATGTCTTCTTCAGTTTGTGTGTATTAAGATTAATATTTCATGTGGTAAATATTTTTTTTCAATACTTTGGGGTGTCAGGAACGGATTAATTTGATTTCCATTATTTCTTATGGGGAAAATTAACTCGACTAACGATAATTTCGACTAACAATGAGCTCTCAGGAACGGATTAATATCGTTGGTCGAGGGTCCGCTGTATATCGCCGAGATTGCTAACTCCGTGGGAGCATAATTTCGTAAGTTTTCAATCAAATTTCATACTTTTGGTGTCATTAGCATCGGGAAAAGATTCTCTATTATTTTATAAGAATTTTTTTTTTTTTTTTCCAAAAAATTTTGCGACATAGAATGACAGTTTCAGAAATGGGCTTGCGACAGTCAAAGGGTTAAGAAGCACTGTACAATACTGTCCTTTGAGAAATTATATTAAATTAGGGATTTTTACATCAGTACTGTGCTGCATTGTCTTACTTTTCATCTCATTCTTAATACACTTGCCATGTGAAAGAATTAAGAAAAAATAACTTTTATTCCAGAGAAGCCAGAAAATATTAGGAAGGAATCAGCATTAATTCTAATGAAGAAAGAAGAATAGGGGGCATTATGGGAAGCTTAAGTAAGCTACTGCCATACACCTGTCATGAGTTAGGTCACCCCTGGAACCATTCCTGTTTCTCCTCAAGCGCAGAAGTTGGAATCATTGGATTTATTGAAAGTTGCAAGATATATGGAGTGGTATATCTGGTGAGTTTGTTATAGAATGTAAAAAGACCAGTTTTGGTTTCTTAACTATCCGAAGACTCTAGGATAATTTATAATAGCTGACTGTACTTGCTACAAAATGTTCACCTCAAACTTGATCGTTGACTCATTTTCTCAAATTTTTATTGTTATTGATGCATTTGCATCTATTTGCTAATTCTGATTCTCTTGCTGAACATGATTTGTCTTTAGATTTGTTATTTCTTTTTTTATAAATCTAGAATTTTGCATTTCATGAAAACTTAACAAACTTTTTAATTGTACCTATTCCTTCATTTGTTTGAGACACTCTCATTTATCATGTCTATCTTTATGCACTTCAGTAAAATGGCTGTCTTCCCATGAATTTGTTAATTTTGAAACACTGGCACAGTTTACGTGATACATATCTACTGTGTCTTTGTGATTGCTCTACTTATTTGCAGTTACAGGAGTAGATATATACACGTACCTTGTTTTTAGTGTTATCCTGTTCTAGTTAATGGTTAATCTGTTGTGAAGAGATATTTTCTAGTACAGGTTGGCCATAACTAATTCGACAATCAGTAGTCTGGTTCCATCAGTAATCCAGCACTAATATCGGCAAGAATAATTTCAAATTTCTGGGGTCCTCGCATCAACCTCTCGCTACTGTTTGGTGGCGCTACTTGCTACACAAGTCATTCCAATTTGTTTTTCTCCATTTATTGTTATAACCTGTTCACTTTTAGCCCTACCCATGGTTCCAAGAAATAAAAGAAATGCTTCTTATTGTGTAAAACACATACACTGTTCACTGTCCATAAAAGATATGAACATAAGAAAGAAGGAACACTGCAACAGGCCTACTGGCCTATGCGAGGCAGGTCCAGTTCCCTACCGACTTAAGCTCACTGACCTAGTGACCTTAAGCTCACTGACTGACCTCACTGACCTAGTGAGTTCAGACACGTTACTTAGGTCCAACTCACACCCACCCACACCGACTCAAGTATTTATCCAACCTATTTTTAAAACTACACAATGTCTTAGCTTCTATGACAGTACTTGGGAGTTTGTTCCACTCATCCACAACTCTATTACCAAACCAGTGCTATCCAATATCCTTCCTGAATCTGAATTTTTCCAATTTAAAACCATTTCTGTGAGTCCTGTCTATGTTAGATATTTTTAGCACACTATTTACGTTTCCTTTATTCTTGTTTTCCATTTATACACCTCAGTCATATCCCCCCCCCCCTAATTCTACGCCTTTCTAGAGAGTGCAGATTCAAGGCCCTCAGTCTATCCTCATAGGGAAGATTTCTGATACGTGGGATCAACTTTGTCATCCTCCTTTGTATGTTTTCCAGTGCATTTATATCCATTCTGTAATACAGTGACCAGACTTGTGCAGCATAATCTATATGAGGCCTAACCAAAGATATATAGAGTTGAAGAACAACCTGAGGACTTCTATTAAGAAGCCTTCAAGAGGAAACTAGACAAGTATCTTCACCAGGTGCCAGATCAACCAGGCTATGATGGATATGTGGGGCAGCGGGCCTCCCAGCAGCAACAGCCTGGTTGACCAGGCAAGCACCAAATGAGCCTGGCCCATGGCTGGGCTCAGAGAGTAGATATACTCTCGAAATTCTTCAAAGGTAAGGTAAGGTACTTCTTGCTATGAAGCCAGGGATTCTGTTCTTTATTGCAAACACTTGTGCTCTGTTCTCTTGTTTTCAGATTACTGCTAACCAGAACTCCTTATTTAGTTTATATGTGGCATGGTTATTTTCCTGTCCAACATTTAGAACTTTGCATTTGTCTATATTAAACTGTATCTGCCACTTCTCCGACCACTGCATCAGTGTATTCAAATCATCCTGGAGTGCTCTAATGTCCTCATTAGAATGAATTGGATGGCCTGTTTTGGTGTCGTCAGCAAATTTGCTCATGTCGCTATTTATTCCCTCATCTGTGTAGTTTATGTAGATTGTGAACAACAATGGGCCCAACACTGACCCCTGCAGAACACCGCTTGTGATGTGCCCCCATTGTGATTTCTCCCCATTTATGCAAACTCTTGGCTGCCTATTTGTCAACCATGCCTCTACCCAGGAAAAAATTTCTTCTATTCCGTGTGCTTTAAGTTTCCTCAATAGCCTCTGATGTGGAACTATATCAAAATCCTTACTGAAGTCCATATACATACAATATCATATTGATTACCATGATCTACCTCCTCAAACACCTTAGTGAAGAAAGTTAGTAAATTCGTAAGACAGGAACGCCCCTTTGTAAACCCATGCTGAGATTCATTAATCAATTTATGCCTTTCAAGATGGCTAAGAATTGCTTCGGCAATTTTTGATTCTGTAAATTTACCAACTATGCAAGTAAGTCTTACTGGTTTATAGTTCAAAGCTAAGGACCTGTCACCTGCCTTGTAAATAGGTATTACATTTCCCATTTTCCACTTGTCAGGCACTATGCCAGTTTGTAGTGATATATTGAAAAGATTAGCCAAAGTTATGCTAAGTTCCTCTTTACATTCCTTTAAAACCCTTGCAAACAGTTCATCAGGGCCTGGGGATTTGTTAGGTTTTAATTTCTCTATTTGTGTGAGGACCATGTCACTAGTTACCCTAATCGTGCATAGTTTGTTATTGTCCTGTTCTACATAATTTATTAACGCTGGCATTTTGCTAGTATCTTCCTGAGTATAAACTGAGAGGAAGTAGGTATTGAAAAGTTCACACATTTCTTTATCCCTGTAAGTAATCTGACCTGAGTTACTCTTAAGTGGGCCTATCTTGTCCCTAATCTTACTTCTGTATACCTGAAATAACCCTTTTGGGTTAGTCTTCGAATCCCTTGTGATTTTAGCCTCGTAATCCCTTTTTGCTTTTCTTATTCCTTTTTTTTATTTCTCTCTTTAATTGAATATATTGATTTCTTAACTGCACTTACCCTCTTTTGATATGCCTATATATACCTCTCTTTTGACCAGTGAGATGTTTTAACCCTTTTATGGTTTCTGACGTACTGGTACGGCTTACGCACCAGGATTTTTGACGTACTAGTATGCCTAAATTCTAGTGCCCTCAAATCTAGTGAGAGAAAGCTGGTAGGCCTACATATGAAAGAATGGGTCTATGTGGTCTGTGTGCACAGTATAAAAAAAATCCTGCAGCACACAGTGCGTAATGAGAAAAAAAAACTTCGACAATGTTTTTGGTTTAAAACAGTGACTTTGCACTGTACTTTTGTATGGTATTTATGATGGTATTCTAGTTTTCCTGGTCTCATTTTATAGAATGGAAGACATATTACAGAAATTGAGATGATTTTGATTGGTTTTACAATGAAAAGTACCTTGAAATTGAGCTCAAAGTAGCAGAAAGCTTCAATTTTTGTCATAGTTCAAAAGTAAACAAATCATGCTATGCATCCAATACACATCAACTGGTGAATCTAATATTCTTTCACAAGTGCGCTGATATTATTTATACCATTTCTACACTAATGCAGTAGTCTGCATAACAGTAAATTTTCTATTTTTTGTGAGAATAAAAATTCAAAGTGGAAAGCAAAAGAATGTAAGAGGGGCGTGGGGACATGACTAATGAACAGAGGAAATTTTATTTTAGTGCCAGGAATATCTTTCTTGTTTATTCTGGACCCTATTTGGAAATTGGCGTCTTTTGAAATTTGTGTGAAATTGGCAAAATTGCTAAATTCTGACCACTTTATTGGATAGTTGAAATCGGTAAATAGGTGGTTTCTTGTACTCATCCAATAGAAAAAATGGAGTTCTAGCGAAATTATGATTTTTGCCGACTAGTACAGTGGAATTGGCCGAAAATAGGGCTCAAAGTGGGCAAAATCGCCGATGCATAAACATCGTCAAGACCGCTAACTTCGTGAGAGCATAATTCTGTAAGTTTTCCATCAAATTTCATTCTTTTGGTGTCATTATGATCGGGAAAAGATTCTCTATCTTTTCATACGAAAAAATAATATTTTTTTTTTAAATTTTGGCAACCCTGAGAACAAGTCTGGGAGAGGGCCTGGCGACCCTGAAAGGGTTAATCTATTGTTTATCCATTTGGGATCATTTTTGTTAGATCTAATTTCTCTGCTTGGGACAAAAGTCATCTGGGCAGCCAGCACTGTGCTCTGAAATATGTCATATTGGCAACCAACTCTACCTACCTGACACAGTAAGGTCATCCCAATTTAGCTCACCCAGGTAATTTCTCATACCCATGAAATCGGCCAAGCGAAAATCTGAAACAGCGACTTGATTGCAGTTATATGGGTAATTCCATGGTATATTGAAACTATTACTAACCTCAAGATTATTAACTAGTGATTCTTTGTTGGCAAGAATGAAGTCAAGCAGATTGTTTCTTCTAGTTGGTTCTGTAACACACTGTTTTAAAATGCAGTCTTGAACCGTATCAAGAAAGTCAGTAGACTCAAGATTTCCTTTCACAGTGTTCCAATCAATTTGTCTAAAGTTAAAATCTCCTGATTGCTTCCCACAAACACCCATACCTCTATAATCTGTCAGTTTAAATTCCTAGATAAGTCATCCATGACCCCCTCAATCAAATTGGCTAATGCAACCACTCCAACTCCAGAGAGATGAACCCCATTCCCTTGCATACATATCATGCTTGCCATAGAATTTGTCCCAGTTATCAATGAATGGGATTTCAAGTTCCTTGCAGTACCTGTCTAGCCAGCAATTTATACCAGTTGCCCTAGACATCCATTCATTGCCCACTCCCCTTCTAGGCAAGATGCTACATATGATTGGGATCCCTCCTTTAGACCTGACAACTTCTATGGCTGACCTCTACTTATCCAGCAGGTCCTGTCTCCTGCCCTTCCTGATGTCATTTCCACCAGCACTAAGACAAAACGGGCTTGTTTCCTGTACCTAATGCAATATTGTCCATCCTGCTGACTATGTCACCAACACCAGCTCCTGGAGGCTCACCTTCTGTCTGGCCTTCCTATCTCTGTTGGTTGCCATGAGTTCAGCTCACTCAGATAAGCTGTGCCCAGTAAATTTTGGCCTACATATGAGAGAATAGGTCTTGTGTGGTAAGTGTGCACTATATAAAAAAAATCCTGCAGCATGCAGTGCATAATGAGAGAAAACTGTGACCATATACTACAGGTGTGTTTGGTGTAAAACATCAACTCTAGAGTGTATTTCCGTATTTTTTTACAGTTATATTCTCATTTCTTTGGTCTCATTTAATAGAATGGAAAATATACTACAGAAATAGGTATGATTTTGATTGGTTTGACAATGGAAAGTACCTTGAAATTGAGCTCAAAGCAGCGAAAATTTTCGATTTTTGCCAGTGTTCAAGAGTAAAAACAACATCACCATCCAATACGTGTCCAACTGGCCAATCTAATACGCATTCACGAATGGGTTGACATTATTTATACAAGTATTACAGTAATGCAGTAGTCTGCATAACAGTAAATCTAATATTTTTTGTGTTAATAAAAATTCTAAATGGAAAGCAACCGTAATATAAGAGGGGCCTGGAGATGTGACTAATGAACAGAGAAAATGTTATTTTAGTGCCAAGAATGTTTGCAAGGTTTATTCTGGACCCTGTTTTGAAATTGGCGTCTTTTGAAATTTGTGTGAAATTGGCCAAATTACTGATTTCTAACCACTTTATTGGGTAGTTGAAATGGGTAAATGTGCGGTTTCTTGTACTCAGTCGACAGAATAGAAGGAATACTAGCAAAATAGCTATGGGTTTGGTAGACAGGAACAATGGAATGGGCCAAAAATAGGGCATAAATTGGGCGTAATCACCAATACATAAATATCTCCGTTGGGTTAAGTGTATTCTAACCTAACCACACTGTAATCTGGCAAAATCACTTATCCGGTGCCCTGCAGGTCCTGATGATGCCAGATTAGTGATGGTCAACCTGTATCATATATTCACCTATATATTTTTTGGTACTTTTAAATTATGGTCACTTGCACTCCCTGTTGATGGTGCAACAAAGAATAAAATGTTCTGTATTTGGGTCGTTCCATATTAAGTGGATGAATTTTGAAAATCGTCCCCACCTGACCATCTCCAAGTTTTATAAAATTTTACATGAAGGTTGGCATGTATATCAAACTGACTTTGCAATAGTACTAATGCTATGGCCCTCAGAGTGAAGGCAGGTAAAAATTTGACTGATGGGCAGCACACAATTAACATGAAAATTGACACACACATAAGCTATTAACCCTTTGAGGGTTTTCGTCGTACTAGTACGTCTTACGCGTAGGGGTTTTTGACGTACTAGTACTCATAAATTCTAGCGGCCTCAAATCTAGTGGGAGAAAGCTGGTAGGCCTTCATATGAAAGAATGGGTCTATGTGGTCAGTGTGCACAGTCTAAAAAAAATCCTGCAGCACACAGTGCATAATGAGAAAAAAAAAACTTTGACCATTTTTTTTTAATAAATCAGCGACTTTGCAGTGTATTTTCGTATGGTATTTATTGTTGTATTCTAGTTTTCTTGGTCTCATTTTATAGAATGGAAGACATATTACAGAAATTGAGATGATTTTGACTGGTTTTACAAAGAAAGGTGCCTTGAAATTGATCTCAAAGTAGCAGAAATGTTCGATTTTTACCAAACTTCAAAAGTAAACAAATCGTGCCAAGCGTGCAGTACACGTCAACTGGTGAGTCTAATATTCTTTCACAAGTGCACCAATAATATTTATACCATTTTTTACACTAATGCATTAGTCTGCATAACAGTAAATCTTATATTTTTTGTGAAAATAAAAATTCAAAGTGGAAAGCAAAAGAATATAAGAGGGGCCTTGAGACGTGACTAATGACCAGAGGAAATGTCATTTTAGTGCCAGGAATGTCTTTCTTGTTTATTCTGGACCCTATTCGGAAATTGGCATCTTTTGAAATTCGTGTGAAATTGGCAAAATTGCTAAATTCTGACCACTGTACTGGATAGTTGAATTTCATAAATGAGTGGTTTCTTGCCCCCATTCGATAGAAAAAATGGAGTTCTAGCGAAATATTCATGTTTTTTGTCGACTAGTACAGTGAAATTGGCCGAAAATGGGGCTCAAAGTGGGCAAAATCGCCGATGCGTAAACATCGCCGAGACCGCTAACTTTGCGAGAGCATAATTCCGTAAGTTTTCTATCAAATTTCAAACTTTTGGTGTCTTTATGATCGGGAAAAGATTCTCTCTCTTTCCATAAGAGAAAATAATTTTTTTTTTTAATAAATTTGGCTTACCCTGAGAACGAGTTTTGGAGAGGGCCTGTCGACCCTCAAAGGGTTAAATGTCTGCAGTCTGCATGTCTGGGTGGTGACGTGTACTTAGCTCCGTGAAGACCTGTTTGTGTGCTCTCTGTGAATCTGAACCAGGATGCCCTCTCTTGAGCAACTTTACCAGCAGCTGAGAGAAGAGCTCAGAGTTGCTAAGATGGAGATACGACGATTAACGGAGGAGAACAAGAGGATTCGTAGTAATCCTTCTGTTGTGAGTCCTCAGGTTAAGAGGGGAGCTTGGTCAGTGGCCGGGCAACATGGAACCAAGCTGAAGATCAAGAAAACGGTTGGAGAGGCAGAAACAACGAGAAACCAGAAGACTACCGTGGAAACTTCCAACCCATTCTCGGTGCTACCTGACGAATGTGAGTGTTCTACTGGGAATGCCACAACGAGCACCAAAGAAGCATTGGCAGGCGTGAGTAAGACACCCCTAGAAACCCCAACGAAGACCATCGAGAACGTCTTGACGAATTCTACAAGTGGTGAAATGCTACCTGGCGAATGTGAGTCGACTACTCGGACCATCACGACGGACGACGCCAAGGAAGGTAAAAACGTTGTTGTTGGGGATAGCCAGATTAGGTACATGGATAGGGCATTCTGCTTGAAGGATAGGAGTAGGAGGCAGAGAGTGTGTTTTCCTGGGGCTGGGATGAAGGATATTGTTAGCCGTCTGGATGACATCATGAGAGGTAATGGGAGCAATCCTATTATCTGTCTCAGTGCTGGAGACAACGATGTTGGCAGACGTAGGAGTGAGGACCTGATTAGCAGGTATAGGTCAGCAATAGAGATAATTAGGAGGAAGGGTGGGAAACCTGTCATATGTGGCATTTTGCCAAGGAGAGGAGTTGGAAATGAATGGTTGTCCAGAGCAGTTGGTGTCAATTGCTGGCTGGACAAATACTGTAAGGAAAATGCGGTAACATTCATTGACAACTGGGACCTCTTCTATGGCAGAAATGACATGTATGCCAGGGATGGGGTTCACTTATCTAGGTGTGGGGTGGGAGCACTGGCCAATGCAGTGGAGGGAGCTGTTAGGTCTTTAAACTAGAAATAGTTAGTGGTATGGGTTTTGGCGGGAAAACTGTGAAGTCGCAGGGTAGTAATATGAGTACTAGGAGAACTAGTAATAGGCAAAATGAGGTGGATATTGGAAAGCCAGTGGCACTAATTGACAAGGACAGTAATAGGTTTAGTGGAATAACAGAAAGGAGCAGGAAGGGTAAAGAGAGAGGAGGGTCTTTAAATATTTATTACACAAATAGTCGCAGTGCTAGGAATAAGATGGACGAGTTGAGACTAGTTGCTAGTCCAGGTAACAGATGTATTTGCCATTACTGAGACGTGGTTTAATTCAAAAGGTCGGGACATGCCTGCAGAATGTCACATTCAGGGTTTTAAATTGTTCCAAGTAGATAGAAGTATCGGGAAGGGGGGTGGGGTGGCATTGTATGTCCGAGATCGCTTGAACTGTTGCATAAAAACGGGTATTAAGTCCGAAGTAACACATACAGAGTCTGTTTGGATAGAATTTTCAGAGGGGCATGAAAAATTAATTTTAGGTGTGATATACCGTCCCCCAAATTTAGATAGGGACCAGGGGAGACTACTATGGGAGGAAATTGTTAGGGCCACAAGGCACGATAATGTAGTAATTCTAGGAAACTTTAACTTTAGTCATATTGATTGGAATTTCTTGACTGGGAATTTAGAATCATACGACTTCTTAGAAGTAGTTCAGCATTGTTTTTTGAAGCAGTTTGTAACAGAACCTACAAGGGGTAATAACCTGCTTGACTTAGTTCTGGCAAACAATGAATCCCTTGTTAATAATTCAGAAGTTTCAGAGGAACTGGGTGCTAGCGACCACAAATCAATTACATTTAGAATTGAATGGAAGTATGATTGTAGGGATAACTCAGTAACAGTCCCAGATTTTCGCTTAGCAGATTACGATGGGCTTAGAGAACACTTATCATCTGTTAACTGGGGTAACGAAGAGAGCTATCAATATGACAGTTTTCTGAACACAATACATGCTGCTCAAAGAACGTTTATCCCTTATAAGGAAATTAGATCAAATAGAAATGACCCAAAATGGATGAATAATAGGCTGAAATATCTACTAGAGCATAAGAAAGGAATTTATAGGCGTATCAAAAGAGGCAAGGGTCATCTTATGAATCAGTATATTGACATTAAGAGGGACATTAACCCTTTGAGGGTTTTGGTCGTACTAGTACGTCTTACGCATAGGGGTTTTTGACGTACTAGTACGCATAAATTCTAGCGGCCTCAAATCTAGTGGGAGAAAGCTGGTAGGCCTTCATATGAAAGAATGGGTCTATGTGGTCAGTGTGCACAGTCTAAAAAAAATCCTACAGCACACAGTGCATAATGAGAAAAAAAAAACTTTGACCATTTTTTTGGAATAAATCAGCGACTTTGCAGTGTATTTTCGTATGGTATTTATTGTTGTATTCTAGTTTTCTTGGTCTCATTTTATAGAATGGAAGACTTATTACAGAAATCGAGATGATTTTGACTGGTTTTACAATGAAAGGTGCCTTGAAATTGAGCTCAAAGTAGCAGAAATGTTCGATTTTTACCAAACTTCAAAAGTAAACAAATCATGCCAAGCGTGCAATACACGTCAACTGGTGAGTCTAATATTCTTTCACAAGTGCACCAATAATATTTATACCATTTTTTACACTAATGCAGTAGTCTGCATAACAGTAAATCTTATATTTTTTGTGAGAATAAAAATTCAAAGTGGAAAGCAAAAGAATATAAGAGGGGCCTTGAGACGTGACTAATGACTAGAGGAAATGTCATTTTAGTGCCAGGAATGTCTTTCTTGTTTATTCTGGACCCTATTCGGAAATTGGCATCTTTTGAAATTTGTGTGAAATTGGCAAAATTGCTAAATTCTGACCACTGTACTGGATAGTTGAATTTCATAAATGGGTGGTTTCTTGCACCCATTCGATAGAAAAAATGGAGTTCTAGCGAAATATTCATGTTTTTTGTCGACTAGTACAGTGAAATTGGCCGAAAATGGGGCTCAAAGTGGGCAAAATCGCCGATGCATAAACATCGCCGAGACCGCTAACTTTGCGAGAGCATAATTCCGTAAGTTTTCTATCAAATTTCAAACTTTTGGTGTCTTTATGATCGGGAAAAGATTCTCTATCTTTTCATAAGAGAAAATAATTTTTTTTTTTTTTTTAAATTTGGCCGACCCTGAGAACGAGTTTCGGAGAGGGCCTGTCAACCCTCAAAGCGTTAAAAAGGGGATAAGAAAAGCTAAAAGGGACTAAGAAATTAAAGTTGCTAGGGATTCTAAAACTAACCCAAAAAGTTTTTTCCAGGTCTATAGAACAAAAGTCAGAGATAAGATAGGTCCTCTTAAAAATAACTATGGGCATCTTACTGACAAAGAGAATGAAATGTGCTCGATTTTAAATAATTATTTTCTCTCGGTTTTTACACGGAAAGACACTAATAATATTCCGGTAATTAATTTTTATAGTGGATCAGAAGAAGATAAATTATGTAACATCACAGTCACTAGTGAAATGGTTGTGAAGCAGATAGACCGACTGAAGCAAAATAAGTCACCGGGTCCTGATGAGGTTTTTTCAAGGGTTCTAAAGGAATGCAAAATGGAAGTCTGTGAACCATTAACTAATATTTTTAATTTATCTCTTCAAACAGGTGTAGTGTCTGATATGTGGAAGATGGCTAATGTAATTCCTATTTTTAAAATGGGGGACAAGTCGTTACCGTCAAATTACCGCCCAATAAGCCTGACCTCAATTGTAGGCAAATTACTAGAGTCAATTATAGCTCAGATTATAAGAAGCCATCTCGATAAGCATAGCTTGATTAATGATACTCAGCATGGATTCACAAGAGGCCGGTCTTGTCTAACTAATTTATTAACTTTCTTCAGTAAAGCTTTTGAGGCTGTTGACCACGATAAAGAATTTGATATTATTTACTTAGATTTTAGTAAGGCATTTGATAGAGTTCCGCACCAAAGACTGTTGAAGAAAGTAGCAGCTCATGGCATTGGGGGAAGGGTGCTCTCGTGGATCGAATCATGGCTCACAGACAGGAAGCAGTGTGTGTCAATAAATGGGGTTAAATCCGAGTGGGGATCAGTAACAGGTGGCGTTCCACAGGGATCAGTCTTGGGCCCGTTGTTGTTTATAATATATATCAATGATCTTGATGAGGGAATTACTAGTGATATGAGCAAATTCGCCGATGACACGAAGATAGGTAGGATAATTTATTCAAACGTAGATGTTAGGGAACTTCAGGAGGATTTAGACAAACTCTACTCTTGGTCAGAAAAGTGGCAGATGCAGTTCAATGTAGATAAATGCAAGGTTCTGAAGCTCGGGAGTGTCCATAACCCTAGCACTTATAAGTTAAATAATGTAGAACTTAGCCATACAGATTGCAAAAAGGACTTGGGGGTTATGGTAAGCAGCAACCTTAAACCAAGACAGCAATGCCTAAGCGTACGTAATAAGGCAAATAGATTACTGGGATTTATATCAAGAAGTGTAAGCAACAGAAGTCCAGAGGTCATACTGCAGCTTTATACATCATTAGTAAGGCCTCACCTAGATTATGCAGCTCAATTCTGGTCTCCATATTACAGAATGGACATAAATTCGTTAGAAAACATTCAGCGTAGGATGACTAAATTAATACATAGCATTAGAAATCTTCCTTATGAAGAAAGATTGAAGACTCTTAAGTTACATTCACTTGTTAGACGAAGAATGAGGGGAGACCTGATCGAAGTGTATAAGTGGAAGATAGGTATTAATAAAGGGGATATTAACAAGGTCTTGAGGATATCTCTCCAAGAGAGAACCCACAGTAATGGATTTAAATTAGATAAGTTTAGATTTAGAAAGGACATAGGAAAGTATTGGTTTGGAAATAGGGTAGTTGATGAGTGGAACAGTCTACCTAGTTGGGTTATTGAGGCTAGGACTTTGGGTAGTTTCAAATTTAGGTTGGATAAGTACATGAGTGGGAGGGGTTGGATTTGAGTGGGACTTGCACATCAGAGCTTATTTCTTGGGTAGCATTGAAAATTGGGTTGGTCAAATGTTTGTTAGTGGGATGAATTGTAAAGGACCTGCCTAGTATGGGCCAACAGGCCTGCTGCAGTGTTCCTCCTTTCTTATGTTCTTAAATTCACTTTAACCCTTTGACTGTCGCGGCCGTATATATACGTTTGCGAGGTACCGTGTTTGACGTATATATACTCATAAATTCTAGCGGCTTCAAATCAGGCAGGAGAAAGCTAGTAGGCCCACATGTGAGAGAATGGGTCTGTGTGGTCAGTGTGCACCACATAAAAAAAATCCTGGAGCACGCAGTGCATAATGAGAAAAAAAAAACTCCGACCGTTTTTTTTAATTAAAATGCCGACTTTGTGGTCTATTTTCGTATAGTATTTGTGGTTGTATTCTCGTTTTCTTGGTCTCATTTGATAGAATGGAAACTATATTATAGAAATGGAGGTGATTTTGATTAATTTTACTATAAAAAAAACCTGGAAATGGAGCACAAAGTACAGGAAATGTTTGATTTTTGCCGATGTTCAAAAGTGAACAAATGATGTCATTGTCCAATAAATGTCCAAATAGCCATTCTAATACGCAGTCATGAATGGGTTGATGTAATTTTTACAATTATTACAGTATTGCAGTAGTCTGCATAACAGTAAATCTTCTATTTTTTGTTTGAATAAAATTTCAAAATAAAAAGCAAGAGTAATATCACAGGGACCTGGAGACATGACTGATGAACAAAGAAAATGTTATTTTAGAGCCAGGAATGTCTGCATTGTTCATTCTGGACCTTATTTTGAAATTGTCGTATTTTTTAATTTTCGTGAAATTGGCCAAATTGCAAATTTCTGACCATGTTATTGGGTAGTTGAAATCGGTAAATGGGCAGTTTCTTGTACTCAATCGATAGAAAAAATAGAGTTCTGAAGAAATAGTTATGAGTTTGGTTGACTGGAATAACGGAATTAGCCGAAAATAGGGCTCAAAGTGGGCGAAATTGCCGATTTTTAAATATCGCCGAAGTCGCTAACTTCGCGAGAGCGTAATTCCGTCAGTTTTCCATCAAATTTCGTTTTTTTGGTGTCTTTACAATCGGGAAAAGATTCTCTATCATTTCATAAGAAAAAATAATTTTTTTTTTTTTCGAATATTTTGCGACACCAGAAGCAACTTCAGGATTTGGCCCTTCGACAGTCAAAGGGTTAAACCAGCAAATATTAGAGCCTACAAGACTAGAAAATACACTGGACCTCATCTTCACTAACAACGATGAACTGATACGTAATATAACTGTATCAAAGACAATACACTCAGATCACAAGATTGAGGTACAGACATGTATGTACAGGACTCCTAACCAGCAAAATGTGATCAGTCATAAGGGTGCCTTCACAAAATTCAGCTTCAGTAACAAAAACATACACTGGGAACAAGTCAACCATGTCCTAAATGAAACAAGCTAGGAAGATATCCTAAATAACATGGATCTGAACCAATGCCTAGAAAAAATTAAATCTGTGGCTCTTGAGGTCTGCTCACTGCACATTCCATTAAGAAAAAAGTAAGAGATGTAAACTAAGAGAGAAAGACAGACAGAGAGACAGACTGCCTGACTGGCTGACTGACTGCCTGACTGACTGACTGCCTGACTGACTGACTGACTGCCTGACTGCCTGACTGACTGACTGCCTGACTGACTGACTGACTGCCTGCCTGACTGACTGACTGCCTGCCTGACTGCCTGCCTGACTGCCTGCCTGACTGACTGACTGTCTGCCTGCCTGACTGCCTGCCTGACTGCCTGCCTGACTGCCTGCCTGACTGCCTGCCTGCCTGACTGCCTGCCTGACTGCCTGCCTGACTGCCTGCCTGCCTGCCTGCCTGCCTGACTGACTGCATAACTGACTGCATGACTGCCTGACTGACCGACTGACTGACCGACTGACCGACCGACCGACCGACCGACCGAACTCACTCACTCACTCACTCTTCCTATACAGAACTGCTGAGAGGGGCCAATATGTCTGAAATACAAAGGGAGGCACTGGTCAGAGAAATGGTAGATATTGAACTTAAGCTGAATGAATCTTACAGGAGACAAGAATCTTAGGAAGAAGTAAAAGCCATAAAAGAAATTGAGAAAAACAAACAAACTTATTCTCTAATGCTAAATCTAAGGGTAAAATAACATCCAGTATTGTGCCCCTGCTTAGAAGAGATGGGACCTCACAGACGACAGCAAAGAAATGAGTAAGATACTAAAGTCCCAATACGACTCAGTGTTCAGCGAGCCTTTACCCAGACTAAGGGCCGACACTCTAAATGAATTCTTTATGAACGAGACCCAAAATTTGGTGATCTCAAAAATCTCTGATATTATCCTAACACCACAAGACTTTGAAAAGGCAATAAATGACATGACCATGCACTCTGCCCCAGGCCCAGACTTGTGGAACTCTGTGTTCATCAAAAACTGTAAGAAGCCCCTGTCACATGCCTTCAGCATTCTATAGAGAGGGAGCATGGACATGGGTCATCCCATACTCACTTAAAACACCAGACATAGCCTCACTCTTCAAAAGTGGCAGTAAAGCAATTGCAAAGAACAACAGACTGATTGTACTAACATCCCATATCATAAAAATTTTTGAAAGGGTTCTAAGAAGCAAGATCACCAATCACCTAGATACCCATCAATTACAAAACACAGGGCAACACGGGTTTAGGGCAGGTTGCTCCTGCCTGTCCCAGCTTCTGGACCACTATGACAAGGTCCTGGATGCTATAGAGGATAAAGAAAATGCAGATGTAGTATACACAGACTTTGCAAGAGCCTTCGACAGGTGTGACCACAGTGTAATAGCGCACAAAATGCATGATAAAGGAATAACAGGAAAGTTGGTAGATGGAGCTATAACTTCCTAACAAACAGAACACAAGAGTAATAGTAAACAGTAGAGTTTGAGGCAGCTACAGTGAAAAGCTTTGTTCCACAAGGCACAGTATTCACTCCTGTCCTATTCCTCATCCTCATATTTGCCATAGCTCCGTGTCTTCCTTTTTGGATGACACCTGAATTGCCATGACAATGACCTCCATCGAAGACACCACAAGACTTCAAGCAGACATCAACCAAATCTTCAAGTGGGCCATGCAAAACAATATGAACTTTAATGAAGAGAAATTTCAACTACTCAGATATGGAAAACTTGAGGAAATTAACCCTCTGACTGTTTTGGTTGTATATATACGTCTTATGAGCCACCGTGTTTGACGTATACGTATATACTCAAAAATTCTAGCGGTTTCAGATCAAGCAGGAGAAAACTGGTAGGCTCACATGTGAGAGAATGGGTCTGTGTGGTCAGTGTGCACCATATAAAAAAATCCTGCAGCACGCAGTGGATAATGAAAAAAAAAAAAACTCCGACCATGTTTTTGGATTAAAACGCTGAATTTGTGGTGTATTTTCGTATAGTATTTATGGTTGTATTCTCATTATCTTGGTCTCATTTGATAGAATGGAAAACATATTATAGACATAGAGGTGATTTTGATTGGTTTTACTATGAAAAGAACCTTGAAATGGACCTCAAATTAGGGGAAATGTTTGATTTTTGCCGATGTTCAAAAGTAAACAAATGATGTCATTGTCCAATAAATGTCCAACTAGCTATTCTGATATGCAGTCATGAATGGGTTGACATTATTTATACAATTATTACAATATTGCCGTAGTCTGCATAACAGTAAATCTTCTGTTTTTTGTTTGAATAAAAATTCAAAATAGAAAGCAAGAGTAATGTCAGAGGGGCCTGGAGACATGACTGATGAACAAAGAAAATGTTATTTTAGAGCCAGGAATGTCTGCATTGTTCATTCTGGACCCTATTTTGAAATCTAGCGAGCAGAAGCCCAAGCTCAAACACTCAACCATCAGACTACCTTACTGGTATCTACCCAGATACTCTATTTTTATCCCCAACTAAATTAAGAACAAGGCAGGAGACCTAAATAACTTACCACCTTTTATGTATAAAAAAGCTTCTCATATACTGTCACCAATTATTGCAACTATCTTTAACAAATCCATTGAATCTTCCACCTTCCCATCAATTCTTAAAATAGCAAGGGTCACTTCGATCCACAAAGGAGGTGATCCAACAGACCTGAACAGTAGGGCCCCGTTTTATGTCGTTTCGCTTTACGGCGTTCTACTAATATGGTCATTTCAAATTATGACCAAAACTTTATACGGCTCCCCCCACCTGACTTTCTAATACGGTCACTGCACCCCACCCAGTTTGTTTACATTCTCCCTGAGCTCTGTAAGCACTATGTGTCTCCATTATGTCTGGAAACCCCAAAATTTCAAGTGTTTTTAAAAGTTATTTCATATTTTACATATATTCTGATAATTATACTTATGTTTACCTGTACCTATATAAACTTACACACTGCTAGTGTGCAGATACGCATTAAAATCAGTAAGTGTTATGTCTCGAGACGGCATATTAGTAATAAAAATAATAATAATTACTGAGTCTCATTAAATGTCATATATTACATTAATATACACATTTTCATTAATCCATCTACGATATTTTTTTCAAAATTATATAATAAACACGATACATAACATATAAAGATGATAAATACACCCCACAGTAGAATAAATAAACATAAATATGAGATGTGGTAGCCAGACAACTTGTAAGAGTGACGGCAAGAGTAACGTTTTCTCTAGTCCAACATCGGAGAAAATGTGTTACTGGGCATAATTGTAGAAAGTTACACTGTATTCCTTTCGTATGCCTTCACTCAGAGCGTCATTTCTTTAAAAAATGGTGTTACATGAGAATGGGAGTATTCCTCTTTATTTATTCTACCATATTAACATAGAGGCAATTTGTACACAATGTAACTTGTACACAAACCAAACGTGTTCACCTAGTTTGTTTACAAAACTGGCGTTCGCCTGGTTTGTTTACAAAACTGGTGTTTGCCTGGTTTACATAACTCCGCGAGTGTCCTCTCTCGTACTCATTCTCTCTCTCTCTTTCTCTCTCATTTATTCGTTTTATCTGATTTACTCGCCTCTGACCCTACATCAAGACTACAAATATTTTAAGGTAAGTAATGAGAATAAAAAGAATAAGAAGAAGAAAATTGTCAAAGTGGGAAGTCTGAATGTGCGTGGATGTTGTGCAGATGATAAGAAAGAGATGATTGTGGATGTTATGAATGAGAAGAAGCTGGATGTCCTGGCTTTAAGTGAAACAAAGCTGAAGGGGGTGGGAGAGTTTCAGTGGAGAGGAATAAATGGGATTAGGTCAGGGGTTTCAAATAGAGTTAGAGCTAAAGAAGGAACATAAGAACATAAGAACGAAGGAACACTGCAGAAGGCCTACTGGCCCATGCGAGGCAGGTCCAAGTCTCCTACCGGCTTAAGCCAATGCACCCAACCTAGTCAGGTCAGGTCACATTGACTTAAGGGAGGAACACGGCAACCGACTTGGTAGCACAAGCTATCAGGTCTAACTCACACCCACCCACATCTACTCATGTATTTATCCAACCTATTTTTAAAGCTACACAACGTTCTGGCCTCTATAACGGTACTTGGGAGTTTGTTCCACTCATCCACAACTCTATTACCAAACCAGTACTTTCCTATATCCTTCCTGAATCTGAATTTTTCCAACTTAAAACCATTGCTGCGAGTCCTGTCTAGGCTAGATATTTTCAGCACACTATTTACATCCCCTTTATTTATTCCTGTCTTCCATTTATACACCTCAATCATATCCCCCCTAATTCTACGTCTTTCTAGAGAGTGCAGTTTCAGGGCCCTTAGTCTATCCTCATAGGAGTAGCAATAATGTTGAAGGATAAGATATGGCAGGAAAAGAGGGACTATAAATGTATTAATTCAAGGATTATGTGGAGTAAAATAAAGATTGGATGTGAAAAGTGGGTTATAATAAGCGTGTATGCACCTGGAGAAGAGAGAAGTGTAGAGGAGAGAGAGAGATTTTGGGAAATGTTGAGTGAATGCGTGGGGAGTTTTGAATCAAGTGTGAGAGTAATGGTGGTTGGGGATTTCAATGCTAAAGTGGGTAAAAATGTTATGGAGGGAGTAGTAGGTAAATTTGGGGTGCCAGGGGTAAATGTAAATGGGGAGCCTTTAATTGAGCTATGTGTAGAAAGAAATTTGGTAATAAGTAATACATATTTTATGAAAAAGAGGGTAAATAAATATACAAGGTATGATGTAGCACGTAATGAAAGTAGTTTATTAGATTATGTATTGGTGGATAAAAGGTTGATGGGTAGGCTCCAGGATGTACATGTTTATAGAGGGGCAACTGATATATCGGATCATTATTTAGTTGTAGCTACAGTTAGAGTAAGAGGTAGATGGGAAAAGAGGAAGGTGGCAACAACAAGTAAGAGGGAGGTGAAAGTGTATAAACTAAGGGAGGAGGAAGTTCAGGTGAGATATAAGCGACTATTGGCAGAAAGGTGGGCTAGTGCAAAGATGAGTAGTGGGGGGGTTGAAGAGGGTTGGAATAGTTTTAAAAATGCAGTATTAGAATGTGGGGCAGAAGTTTGTGGTTATAGGAGGGTGGGGGCAGGAGGAAAGAGGAGTGATTGGTGGAATGATGAAGTAAAGGGTGTGATAAAAGAGAAAAAGGTAGCTTATGAGAGGTTTTTACAAAGCAGAAGTGTTATAAGAAGAGCAGAGTATATGGAGAGTAAAAGAAAGGTAAAGAGAGTGGTGAGAGAGTGCAAAAGGAGAGCGGATGATAGAGTGGGAGAGGCACTGTCAAGAAATTTTAATGAAAATAAGAAAAAATTTTGGAGTGAGTTAAACAAGTTAAGAAAGCCTAGGGAAAATATGGATTTGTCAGTTAAAAACAGAGTAGGGGAGTTAGTAGATGGGGAGATGGAGGTATTGGGTAGATGGCGAGAATATTTTGAGGAACTTTTAAATGTTAAGGAAGAAACAGAGGCAGTAATTTCATGCACTGGTCAGGGAGGTATACCATCTTTTAGGAGTGAAGAAGAGCAGAATGTAAGTGTGGGGGAGGTACGTGAGGCATTACGTAAAATGAAAGGGGGTAAAGCAGCTGGAACTGATGGGATCATGACAGAAATGTTAAAAGCAGGGGGGGATATAGTGTTGGAGTGGTTGGTACTTTTGTTTAATAAATGTATGAAAGAGGGGAAGGTACCTAGGGATTGGCGGAGAGCATGTATAGTCCCTTTATATAAAGGGAAAGGGGACAAAAGAGACTGTAAAAATTATAGAGGAATAAGCTTACTGAGTATACCAGGAAAAGTGTACGGTAAGGTTATAATTGAAAGAATTAGAGGTAAGACAGAATGTAGGATTGCGGATGAGCAAGGAGGTTTCAGAGTGGGTAGGGGATGTGTAGATCAGGTGTTTACATTGAAGCATATATGTGAACAGTATTTAGATAAAGATAGGGAAGTTTTTATTGCATTTATGGATTTAGAAAAGGCATATGATAGAGTGGATAGAGGAGCAATGTGGCAGATGTTGCAAGTATATGGAATAGGTGGTAAGTTATTAAATGCTGTAAAGAGTTTTTATGAGGATAGTGAGGCTCAGGTTAGGGTGTGTAGAAGAGAGGGAGACTACTTCCCGGTAAAAGTAGGTCTTAGACAGGGATGTGTAATGTCACCATGGTTGTTTAATATATTTATAGATGGGGTTGTAAAGGAAGTAAATGCTAGGGTGTTCGGGAGAGGGATGGGATTAAATTTTGGGGAATCAAATTCAAAATGGGAATTGACACAGTTACTTTTTGCTGATGATACTGTGCTTATGGGAGATTCTAAAGAAAAATTGCAAAGGTTAGTGGATGAGTTTGGGAATGTGTGTAAAGGTAGAAAGTTGAAAGTGAACATAGAAAAGAGTAAGGTGATGAGGGTGTCAAATGATAAATTTAGATAAAGAAAAATTGGATATCAAATTGGGGAGGAGGAGTATGGAAGAAGTGAATGTTTTCAGATACTTGGGAGTTGACATGTCGGCGGATGGATTTATGAAGGATGAGGTTAATCATAGAATTGATGAGGGAAAAAAGGTGAGTGGTGCGTTGAGGTATATGTGGA
The DNA here is from genome assembly GCF_038502225.1 of Cherax quadricarinatus. Taxonomy (NCBI): domain Eukaryota; kingdom Metazoa; phylum Arthropoda; class Malacostraca; order Decapoda; family Parastacidae; genus Cherax; species Cherax quadricarinatus. The sequence continues at coordinate 16,974,518 of NC_091294.1, forward strand.
GTCAAAAAACGTTATCTATGGAGGCAAAGAAGGGAATGTATGAAAGTATAGTAGTACCAACACTCTTATATGGGTGTGAAGCTTGGGTGGTAAATGCAGCAGCGAGGAGACGGTTGGAGGCAGTGGAGATGTCCTGTTTAAGGGCAATGTGTGGTGTAAATATTATGCAGAAAATTCGGAGTGTGGAAATTAGGAGAAGGTGTGGAGTTAATAAAAGTATTAGTCAGAGGGCAGAAGAGGGGTTGTTGAGGTGGTTTGGTCATTTAGAGAGAATGGATCAAAGTAGAATGACATGGAAAGCATATAAATCTATAGGGGAAGGAAGGCGGGGTAGGGGTCGTCCTCGAAAGGGTTGGAGAGAGGGGGTAAAGGAGGTTTTGTGGGCAAGGGGCTTGGACTTCCAGCAAGCTTGCGTGAGCGTGTTAGATAGGAGTGAATGGAGACGAATGGTACTTGGGACCTGACGATCTGTTGGAGTGTGAGCAGGGTAATATTTAGTGAAGGGATTCCAGGAAACCAGTTATTTTCATATAGTCGGACTTGAGTCCTGGAAATGGGAAGTACAATGCCTGTACTTTAAAGGAGGGGTTTGGGATATTGGCAGTTTGGAGGGATATGTTGTGTATCTTTATATGTGTATGCTTCTAGACTGTTGTATTCTGAGCACCTCTGCAAAAACAGTGATAATGTGCGAGTGTGGTGAAAGTGTTGAATGATGATGAAAGTATTTTCTTTTTGGGGATTTTCTTTCTTTTTTGGGTCACCCTGCCTCGGTGGGAGACGGCCGACTTGTTGAACAAAAAAAAAAAAAAAAAAAAGTAATGAGGGAACTGTATATGCATTTTATCGCTCTGTGACTCTTAAATGTCATAGAATATTATATGTGGGTGGGTTGGTCTGGTATGGTAGCCCGGCTGGATACCATACATACCACAGTCGATTTCTTACAATAAATACTACTCATCTCACCCTAGATTAAGAGTACAAATATTTTAAGGTAAGTAATGAGTGTACTATATGTGTATATTACTTTTTTATTATTTTTTAACACTGAGGGTTTTGGCCGTACTAGTACGGCTTACGACCCAGGGTTTTTGACGTACTAGTACGCCTAAATTCTAGCGCCCTCAAATCTAGTTGGAGAAAGCTGGTAGGCCTACATATGAAAGAATGGGTCTATGTGGTCAGTGTGCACATTTTTTTGGAATAAAACAGCGACTTTGCACTGTATTTTCGTATGGTATTTATTGTTGTATTCTAGTTTTCTTGGTCTCATTTTATAGAATGGAAGACATATTACAGAAATTGAGATGATTTTGACTGGTTTTACAATGAAAAGTACCTTGAAATTGAGCTCAAAGTAGCAGAAATGTTCGATTTTTACCAAAGTTCAAAAGTAAACAAATCATGCCAAGCGTCCAATACACGTCAACTGGTGAGTCTAATATTCTTTCGCAAGTGCGCCAATATTATTTATACCATTTTTTACACTAATGCAGTAGGCTGCATAACAGTAAATCTTCTATTTTTTGTGAGAATAAAAATTCAAAGTGGAAAGCAAAAGAATGTAAGAGGGGCCTTGAGACGTGACTAATGAACAGAGGAAATGTCATTTTAGTGCCAGGAATGTCTTTCTTGTTTTTTCTGGATCCTATTTGGAAATTGGCATCTTTTGAAATTTGTCTGAAATTGGCAAAATTGCAAAATTCTGACCACTGTACTGGATAGTTGAAATCGGTAAATGGGTGGTTTCTTGCACTCATTTGATAGAAAAAATTGAGTTCTAGCGAAATATTCATGTTTTTTGTCGACTAGTACAGTGGAATTTTTCAAAAATGGGACTCAAAGTGGGCAAAATCGCCGATGCGTAAACGTCGCCGAGACTGCTAACTTCGCGAGAGCATAATTCTACAAGTTTTCCATCAAATTTCATACTTTTGGTGTCATTATGATTGGGAAAAGATTCTCTATCTTTTCATAAGAATTTTTTTTTTTTTTTTAAATTTTGCCGACCCTGAGAACGAGTCTCAGAGAGGGCCTGTCGACCCTCAAAGGGTTAATGCCTAGTTCTAATGCTAACTAATATATGTTAGTGTAAGCTCGTTATCTAGTATTTCTATGTGTTTATAAGTGGAAAAAAAAGGATGTTCCTTTTTACAGCGATTTCCTCTTTATGGCGGTAGCCTGGAACCTAACCTGCCGTATAAGTGGGGCCCTACTGTACAGGCCTATATCTGACTTGCCCCTTCTTTCTAAAATCTTTGAAAAAATAATTCATAAACAAGTCTGTTCCTACCTAGTCTCCCTCAACATACTCTGCCCCAGTCAGTTTGGATTCAAGGTGAAAAAAAGTATGAATGATGCTATAATACACATGCTAGAACTAATATATACGGCACTCAAAAAAAAAGCTCCCCTCAGGAATCTTCATTGATCTACAAAAAGCTTTTGATACAGTTGATCGTGACTTATTGCACCTAAAGTTAACTCATTATGGAATAAGAACATAAGAATGGAGGAACACTGCAGAAGGCCTACTGGCCCATGCGAGGCAGGTCTTTATCAAAACTATCTCTACCTAAAGCTACCCAAGAAATCACTCCCATACCTAGTGACACCAATCAAACCCAGCCTCTCCCTCTCATATATTTGTCCAATCTCTTCTTAAAAGCTACCCAAGGTCCTAGCCTCTATCACCCTACTGGGAAGACTGTTCCACGCATCTACAACTCGTTAGAAAACCAGTACTTACCTATGTCCTTTCTTAATCTAAATTTATCCAACTTAAATCCATTATTTCTGGTTCTTACCTGGTTCGACACCCTCAGTACTTTATTAATATCTCTCTTGTTTATGCCTGTCATCCACTTATACACTTCAATAATATCTCTCCTCATTCTACACCTCTCCAGAGAGTGGAGATTTAAGGCTTTAAGTCTATCTTTATACGGGAGGTTCCTTACACAGTAAATCATTTTAGTCATTCTTCTCTGTATGTTCTCTAATGAATCTATAGCCATCCTGTAGTAAGGGGACCAAAAGTGAGCAGCATAATCTAAATGAGGCCTCACTGGTGATATATAGAGCTGTAAAATAACTTTTGGACTTCTGTTACTTATACTTCTTGAGATAAATCCAAGTAATTTGTTGGCCTTGTTGTGCACACTAAGGCACTGATGTCTTGGCTTTAGATTTCTGCTCACCATGACTCCCAAGTCCTTTTCACATTCTGTATGATCAAGCTCTACTTCACCTAGATTATAGCTTCGAGAGTTATTTTCATTACCAAGGGCTAGTACCTTACACTTATCGACATTGAACTTCATCTGCCATTTTTCAGACCAAGACATTAATTTGTCCAAATCCTCCTGGAGTTCATTGCTATCCTCCTCAGAGTGAATTATACGGCCTATCTTTGTATCATCAGCAAACTTACTCATGTCACTCGTAATCCTTTCATCAAGGTCATTAATGTAAACTATGAACAAGAGAGGGCCTAAAACTGATCCTTGTGGAATGCCACTAGTGACTACTCCCCATTCAGATTTCACTCCATTAATGGTAACTCTTTGCTTTCTATTGTTAAGCCATGCCTCTATCCATGCTAGAACTTTACCTCTTACACCATGAGCTGCCACTTTTCTTAAGAGTCTCTTGTGAGATACTCTATCGAAGGCTTTACTAAAATCCAAATAAACAATATCATATTCCTTATCACTGTCAACTGCCTCAAATGTTCTATTGAAGAACGTCAGTAAGTTTGTCAGACAGGAACGACCTCTCGTGAGTCCATGCTGAGATTCATTTATCAAGTTATGCTCTTCAAGGTGACTTCTAATAATGTCAGCTATAATTGATTCTAATAACTTGCCCACTATAGATGTCAGGCTTATTGGACGGTAATTTGAAGGAATGGACTTATCCCCTGATTTGAATATAGGAACTACATTAGCCATCTTCCACAACTCTGGCACAACACCGGTAAGGATGGATGCATTAAACACACTCGTTAATGGCTGACTAAGCTCCATCTTGCATTCCTTAAGTACCCTGGAAAACAACTCATTGGGTCCCGGGGACTTATTTTGCTTCAGTTTGTCTATCTGTTTAATAACCATGTCCCTCGTGACAGTAATATTAGTTAATTTAAATTCATCAGGAACTAAATAATTGTTAATTACTGGAATCTCATTTACATCTTCCTGTGTAAAAACTGACAAAAAATAGTCATTAAATAAGGAACACATTTCCAGTTCGTTATCCGTCATCTGTCCAGTCCCAATTTTCAGAGGTCCTACTTTTTCCTTTGCCTTCGTCCTATACACTTGAAAGAACCCCTTTGGATTAGTCTTTGATTCATTAGCAACTCTAATGTCATAGTCACGTTTAGCCTTTCTAATCGCCTTTTTTACTTCTCTTTTAAGCTGAACATATTGGTCAGTAAGGTTAACCTCTCCTCTTCTGATGTGCCTATAAATTCCCCTTTTCTCCCCTAATAGATGCTTTAGCCTCCTGTTAACCCATTTGGGATCGTTATTATTAGACCTAATTTCTCTCTGGGGAATGTATATAGAGGGCACTCTCTCAACTACCTCAAGCCATACCTTAGCAACAGAAACCAGTATGTATGCACAAATGGAGCTAACTCTACCACACAACCAGTCACTGTTGGTGTCCCACAAGGTAGTGTCCTTGGCCCACTTCATTCTCATTTGCATCAATGATCTCCCAAATGCTTCTAAACTCCTCAAACCCATATTATTTGCAGATGACACAACTTATGTCTTCTCTCACCCAAATCCACTCATACTATCACTGTAAATGCTGAATTACAGAAATTATCTACCTGGACGACAACCAACAAGCTTACTCTCAATATAGACAAAACCTACTTCATGCAATTTGGAAAAAGGGCTTCAAATGTATGGCTTAACATAATGATAAATGGATTGCCCATTTCTAGACTTAAAGAGGGTAAATTTCTAGGACTCCACCTTGACAGCAGTCTCAAATTCCAGACACACATACGGCAAATTTCTAAGAAAGTCTCTTAAGACAGTAGGCATTCTATTAAAGATACGGTACTGTATACTGCAATCAGCTCTCCTTGCTCTGTACCACTCAATCATTTACCCCTGTCTCACCTATGGAGTCTGTGCATGGGGCTCAACTACAGTAAATCATCTCAGACCCTTAATAACCCAACAAAAAAACAGTAGTCTGATTGATAACAAATTCCAGCTCAAGACAGCATACTCTGCCACTATTCAAGAGTCTTAATTTACTCAATATACAAAACACCCACACTTTTTATTGTCCCTACTACATACATAGGACATTGCACTCTAGTATCAACCCTCCTCTTAAACTTAGCCTTGACAGCTGCAGCAGAACACACAACCATAATACAAGACACAGAACACTCTTTGATATCCCTTGTGTCCATCTCTCCCTATACAAAAACGCTATGCACATAAAGATTTGGAATTCACTGCCAGAGAACACTATAGGACCCCTGTCTGCAAATCAGTTCAAGACTCAGAAATCGCCTACTCACCCAAAACTAAACAGCTTCCAAGCTGCTTTCAAATTCACCTCCATTACCACATACTGTGCTAAGGATCACAGTGTCACTCACCTAAATCTCAAAACTTCAAAAATAGATGCTCAAAGTTCATTACATTACTTAATACTACATTGTAAAAAATCAATAACAAAAAAAGGCACAATACCGTGACTGGAACGATACACAAATAACCCGCACATAAAAGAGAGAAGCTTATGACGACGTTTCGGTCCGACTTGGACCATTGACAAAGTCACATTGACTTTGTCAATGATCCAAGTCGGACCGAAACGTCGTCATAAGCTTCTCTCTTTTATGTGCGGGTTATTTGTGTAAAAAATCAATACCTGCACAAAATTGTTCTGACTTATACTCAGTTGTAACAATCTTATATTGTAAACTACTTTCAACATGGCCCATTGTAATATTCCTATATTGTAATTTAAGTCATTTTACTGTTGATATATGCAACCTGTACACTACTTTCCACTTGTCCCATTGTAATGTTCTCATATTGTAATTTAAGTCAATTTACTGTTTGCTATATATAAAAACAGATGTACAACTTTAGCAAACTATGACCTAGTTGTCTAGTATTAAGTAGTCTGTAACCCATTAAATTTAGTCTGCCTGTATTGCCTAGGCATGATAGTGGCTCTCTTTGCACTGCAAATCATTATCGTAATTACACACTGTAAACTATGTAAATAGGACTTCCTACAACATGTCAATCACATTGTAAACATGCAAAGAAATAAAAATTTGAATTTGAAGAGAAAAAAGGGAAGGGGGAAGAGGGAGAAGGAGAAGAAAGGAATCAGGTTAAGTCACTGGTGTTCTGAAGTTTGGAACATTTTACTGTGTAATGGGAGAGGAAGGCATCTATAGAGACGAAACCAGGACTAAGATTCATACGAGGAAAGTTGTGTATAAGGGAGAATTCAGCCAGACAGTGACTGTGAAAGTAAGAAGTAGGGTAGATAGTTTTAGCAGACAAGTCAGTTGGATGACTGTGATCTCTGACATGACAGAAAAGAGCATTGTTGGTGTCGGCAAGCCTAACACTACTTTTGTGCTCTTTGAGTCTGTCAGAAAGAGAGCAGCCAGTTTCACTAAAGTAATTGGCAGGGACCAATATTTATTTTGCAAATTAAGGTTAAATTTGTCAAAAATTTGTGACGGCTGTGGTGGTAAATTTTGACTTTGCTGATTTTTGACAAAACATTATTGTAACAGAAAATTTTGTGAAAGTTACTGATTTATACAATGGGATCATACATTGTTGCATATGTTTCATTATGGTATACAGTAAAGCCCCACTTATACAGCAAGTTAGGTTCCAGGCTACCGCTGCAAAGCAGAACGCCATTTTTTTCCACTTATAAATGCATATAAATGCCAAATAACAAGTTTACACTAACACATAATAAGTTAGCAATAGAACTAGGCATAAAAAACAATAAAAATTAAAATACACATACAGTACACTCATTACTTACCTTAAAATATTTGCAGTCTCCTGGGCCGATTTAAGCTCCAGTTATGGCCTGATTGCAAGTATGTACTGCTGCATGATTATACGTGGAACTTATGATGACCCAAGACAACTGACAGTGACGTCAACAAGCTGACTGAATTCGATTAAAAGAGAACTGCCTGGCATACCAAACATCAATCCTGCTGCCAGATGTACAACCAGCCAAGTGACGGTTACCACTAACTTACAGTAGCTGCACCTTCACATCAACTTTGCCGTGTTCACATGGGAGGGAAACAGAGAACAAACTCCAAGTTAAGCACCAAGGACATTGTTACCACTCATGTCTACCGTGGAGGATGCCATTGCATCATCCACCCCCATCACCACTGTCCAGGGCAACAAAACAAAAATCACGGCAGACGACCCCAAGTCTTTCTCAGGATTCAGCCAACATTCATCCTCGCCCACTCCTCACCTCCTAGCTGACTGCGCCTCATCAGCCATGACGAACACAGAAGACCTCTTGACTCCAATTGATGGCATTCATAAGATCATAAGAAAGGAGGAACACTGCAGCAGGCCTGTTGGCCCATACTAGGCACGTCCTTTACAGCTCATCCCACTAACAAAACATTTACCCAGCCCAATTTTCAATGCTACCCAAGAAATAAGCTCTGATGTGCAAGTCCCACTCAAATCCAACCCCTCTCACTCATGTATTTATCCAACCTAAATTTGAAGCTACCCAAAGTCCTAGCCTCAATAACCCAACTAGGCAGACTGTTCCACTCATGAACTACCCTATTTCCAAACCAATAATTTCCTATGTCCTTTCTAAATCTAAACTTATCTAATTTAAATCCATTACTGCGGGTTCTCTCTTGAAGAGATATCCTCAAGACCTTATTAATATCCCCTTTATTAATACCTATCTTCCACTTATACACTTCGATCATGTCTCCCCTCATTCTTCATCTAACAAGTGAATGTAATTTAACTTATCAACATCCTCAGGTATGGCATCAGTGCACAGTCCTCTTCAACAACACACCATTCAGATGATTTTACAAGAAAATTATATTCTCAAACTACAAAATGAAACCTATGAAAAAAGGATTACAGGCTGGAAACAAAACTAACAAACTTGACAATTCAGGTAGGGTGTTCCAGATTTTTAGGCCCTTTGACATACATTAAATTTTTGTAAAGGTTTAGTCGGACACGGGGAATAAGTAAGTAAGTAAGTTTATTCAGGTATACACAAATACAGTTACATAGAAACCATACCCCCGGCCGGGATTGAACCCGCGGTCATAGTCTCAAAACTCCAGCCCGTCGCGTTAGCCCCTGGTCTAGTGGCTAACGCGACGGGCTGGAGTTTTGAGACTCTATGACCGCGGGTTCAATCCCGGCCGGGGTTATGGTTTGTTTGCAATCGTGTCATTACGATTTCTTGAGATAGTTACATAGAATTATCATACATAGCAGCATATGTGTAGAGAACCTAGGATAACCCAAAAAAGTCAGACAGTGACTAAAAGGTGTTTGAAGCCTGGCCAATGACTGTGGGTACTACAAAGTTGTGCTCTCTCCCCCTAGTACTATGATTGCTTTGGTTCCCAACCTTGACAAAATTGACAGCAAGATATTTTGGACACTGTGAGCAATTTTATAAACATGATTTAGCTTCAGTTGTTTTACTCTGTCTTCAACATTCAGCATATCCAACTGCTGTAATTCATCCTGGCCTACATGTTCTCTTGGTCCCAGCCCCAGGATGAATCTTACGATTTTGTTCTGGGTAATTTACAGTCTATCTTTCAGTTTTTTTGTCAAGGCAGAGTACCATGAAGAGCAAGCGTAATCCATATGGCATTGTATAAGGGCTAGACATAGGTCCTGCGAGCCTCAGTAGGTAGACACTGAGCTTGTCTATACAGGAACTTCAGTCTGGCATTCGCTTTCTTTACTACACTGTTCCCTATCAATTCTCCTGACATGCATGGGTCAAAGGGGATTCCCAGATATTTTACTGATGAAACCAAAGTGATTGACTCCCCATTACACTGGACATTAAAATTATTTACCCTTCTCAGTTTATGTTTCGTGCCAAAGAGAATGGCTTCAGTTTTCCCGAGGTGTAATGATAGTTTGTTGTCTACTAACCATTTGGTGCAGGACTCCAGTTCCAGTGTTAAAACATTAGCTATATCTTGTGGGTCTTTACCTGACACTAACAGGGCACTGTCATCTGCATACAGTAGGAGTTTGCACTTGACACTGATAGGCATGTCATTGACATAACATAAGAATAATAAGGAACCCAGAATACTACCTTGGGGAACTCCACATGTTATTGGCAGGGGATCTGATTCCATTTTGTTGATTTTGACAATTTGTCTCCTGTTGCTAAGGTAGGACTTAAACCAGTCTACAGAACCTATACCGATAGCTTGAAGTTTCTTACATAATATATTGTGGTTGACAGTATTGAAGGCCTTTTGCAGGTCTAAGGTTACCATACCTATGAAGTTTCCCTTTGACATTTCAGTTCTCAAGTAATCCATCAGATTAATTAGGGAGGTGTCAGTTGAGTAAGATCTTCTAAAGCCCGATTGATAGCTATGGAGAATGTTGTTGTCATTAAGGTACTTAACTACTTGAGAGTACACCGCCCTCTCTAGAATTTTGGATATTATACTGAGTATACTAACAGGCCTATAGTTGCTGACATCAGACCTACTATTTTTCTTGAAGATAGGAGTAACTCTGGCCTCCTTGAACCCCTCCGGTACGGTATTAGTGGTGATTGATAGATTTATTATGTGAGCAATAGGGATTGACAGTTCAGAAGCACCATCTTTTAGGAACTTAGACAGGATGTTATCAGGGCCTGTGCTCTTAGTTGGGTTTAACCTGCTTAGTTCTTTTTGAATAAAGTCATGAGATACACTTACTAGTTGACAACTGTTTGGGGTTACCCCTTTATTGGTATAGTATGTTTGAAACTTATCAGAGTCTGTGTTAAAGGTATTTGATGCAGCTGGTAGTTTACTTACTAGCAACAGATGTGTAGTAGGAATTAAAGCAATTTGCCACCTTAGATGTTTCGTGGCATACCTCATTATCAATAGTGAGTACTATGTTAGACCTATCTTCTGGCTTATGGCTATTCCCCAACTGTTTTAGTTGTTGCCAGAGCTTTCTGGGGTTATGTTTATACTCTTCAATTTTTGAGCAATAGTGCTTTGCCTTTGCTCCTTTTATAAGTCTCTGTACTCTGTTCCTCACCCTTTGGAATTCATTTAGTGCTGCAATATCCTGTCTGTTTGCTCTAAATCTTTTTAGCAGCTGGTCTCTGAATTTCATATTATCTAATATCTCAGTAGTCATCCAGGGTTCAGTTCTTCCTTTAATCCTAACCTCTTTAACTGGTGCAATATTATCAAGGATAACAATGAACATTGTTTTGAATTTTTCCCAGGCATCGTTTACGTCCGCACAACTTATCTCTGTCCAGTCACAATTGTGTAGCCTATTTACCAGTGTTTCTTTACTGTAGTTTCTAGTTGACCTCATTTTTATTGTCCTGTGTAGGCCTATCCTATCCCTAGTGATTTTCCTGGTGCAGTAAATGATGAAATGATCACTAAGACCTGTGGTAATGACGCCTGACTGACTAATGTTCTCAGCGCGGTTACAAAGTATGTGGTCAATTAGGGTGGCTGAGAACTGTGTGATCCGGGTTGGTGTATTAATTAGTTGAGTGTAACTATTTAAACCTAGAATTTGCTTATACCTTTTGCATAGCCCATTATTTTGCTGCTAAAAACAGATATTGAAGTTGCCCAGTATTATTGTCTCGCAATTGTTTTCAAGTCCGGACAATACTCTGAAAAAGTCTTCTAAGAACTGGTCCTGGGTAGGAGGGCGGTAACTAGTTCCTACTAAGATGGGTTTGGTCTTGGGAAGCAGCACTTCAAACCATAGAATCTCCAGTTTATTGTTATTTAAATCAGGTCTTGGATTGTAAGCTAAGTCATTTCTAATGTAGGCACATACTCCATCACCCTTTCTGTTCCTATCTAAGCGTTTTATATTGTAACCTTCTATTTTGACCTTGTCGTCATTAACCGTATCATCCAGCCAGGATTCAGAGATGGTTATAACTGCTGCCCTAATTTTGTTAGCTAGAATCCTAATCTCTGTCAATTTAGGAAGAAGTGATCTTGCGTTGACATGAATAAAGTGAAGGCCTGTTTTCATAAAACAATTATAATCATCAATATATGGCAATGGGTCATTTGTATTAAAATTAGGTAAATCAATGTCATCATTGCTAAAGGGTAACTGTGCCAAAGTGCATTTGTTACACACAAATTGAATTCTGGCACCGTTGCTGTAATTGTACATACATCCATCATGCACCCACCCCTTACACATTTTACATAAGGTGCCTTTTCTGTTTTTCATGCATACTTTAGTACAGTGTATGCACCTGTTTGGTAGTGCTTGAGATAATAATGGCTGTATTGTCTCACATTGACCTATGTATGCATTACATATGAAGTTAAGGTTATCATTCCTAGCTACTAGACCGTCATTTATCTGTTTGTTTTGCCTCTGCACAATAGTTTGAGGTCCTGGATTAATTTGGATATCACCACTTAAGAGCGCTACAATAAGAGCTGTGTGCCACTGTTATTGTTTGGGTATGCGGTGTTGCCATACCTTGCGGCGATAGTGACATTTACTTTTCTGGTAGGATGGCAACTGTTGGGCTTTTACTGTCCAGGGCGCTGTTACTCCATTCACCTTTTCCAGCCCCCATGACTGATTTCTTTCTTCATGGAATTGAAGAAGAAAGATAAATATAATTATGGCAGCCTGTACCCCCCTAATGCCTGCCATTTTCACTCTTCGCTCTTTTACTCATATACAATAATATTTATTTCTCTTTTCCAGTCACCTAGTACACTTAGTATCTGCTTTAGTAATCACCACTGAATTACTAGTAAATTTTCTTCTTCAAAACCCTCTTCACTGCTCACTTTTCCCTTAACTTCACAAACCCCTTTCAGTTAACCCCTTATTACACACTCCCCTTCCCACCTCACTCCACAGTCCGGCTTCACCTATTAACTTCTAACTCCCTTCCATTCTGGTTGACCAGAAAGGTTTAATCAATGGTTTTATCCTTCCAAAACCCCCTCAATTCCATTTATCGGGGGTTGTCATACAGATGTTTGTGTCTGGTATTATGCCTGTGGGTCCCGTCACAACTATCAAGAAAGCGTTTTAGGTCAGGGTTAATATTGGAATTTAAGGTCCTGTAGATGTAGATTGCACAGTAGTAGTGTGGATGTTCTGAGCAGTGAGTAAGATTAGATCTGTGAAGAGTGGGGGGGGGGGGGTTGTTGCCTGGGATGGGATTGCGTGATTATTCTTACTGCGGCTTTTTGTTGGGTTATTATTGGCTTTAGGTGTGTTGTTGCAGTTGATCCCCAAGCACAAATAGCATAGGTGTGGTATGGATAAATGAGTGAATGGTATAATGTGAGAAGGGCAGATTGCGGCACGTAGTATCGTATCTTGGAGAGGATCCTAACATTGTTTTTATTGAAAATCAGCAATGTCAAAAGCTGCCATCACAGTTTTCACAAAGCTTTTTTGAGAACTTTAAGCTTACTTTACAAAATAAATACCAGTCCCAATTAGTTGAGATAACAATTTCTGAAACTGCCACCGAAAATTGTGTAAGAACTCCTAAATATGAGGTTCTAGCTGTTTTTGCTCTATAACAGCAGCAACTGAAAAATGCCTGGTTTTCAGTATAATGCTGTGCAAGCCAAAAATTAATTTATTTTAAGGCTTGTTTTCTGCCTTGAAAAGCAAAATGCCTATCCAGAAAATAGATAGCTTGTAGCTTAGAATCTGCTCTTTCTAATTTTTTTTTTTGGGTTGTGCTGCTTTTTTGCTATTGGTCTTCAAAAATGGACTAAAATTCACTATGAGGTCTGTGAGGGCATTTTTAGGTACCATTCTCTCAGGAACTAAAAATGTGTGGAGTCTGATATATTAGGATTGTAGCTGGCTATAATATTGTAATACTAAAATAATGTTTTCCTTTAGATATAGGCAGCTAAATTCAAGATTTCAATTTTGCTTTGGCTTCATACTATGAAAAAAGTAAAAGCGATTAGTACTAAATTTGCACACTAAAATTGCTCCCTATGAAAGCAAAAAACTCAGCAGACGATGCAACATCCCCCCAGTGAAAAGCAGGGGCACCACTAGCACGATAAGAGACAACATAATAAGTGTCAGGGGCCCAAGACTGTTCAGCTGCCTCCCAGCATACATAAGGGGGATTACCAGTAGACCCCTGCTGTCTTCAAGAAGGTGCTAGACAGACACCTAAAGTCAGTACTTGACCAGCCAGGCTGTGGTTAGTATGTTGGGTTACATGTGGCCAACAGTAACAGCCTGGTTGATCAGGCCCTGATCCACCACAAGCCCTAGTGACAGATTGAGCCGTGGGGGCATTGACCCCGAAAACACTCTCCAGGTATACTCCAGGTATGCAAGTTTTATGACTGCAATTTTTGAGATAAGCTCCAAAAGTTGTAGTACGTATATGCATCTCTGCTTACACAACTTTACTCTTCAAGATCTGCCTCAGCAGTAACCTGAACATTGCTGATTGTGTGCTTCTGGTTGGTGAAATTTTCACCTGCCTCCAATCTGAGGGTTATAGCATTACTACTATTGCATATCATGAACTAAAACTTTTCTGACATTGGTATAACATACATGCCAACCTTTTATGCAAAATTTTATCGAAATTGGAGATGATCAGGTGTTCACCCCTGGTCCACTTGACATGGAATGAGCCTATTGTGATTACCTGTTTATAGTTATAAAAAGAATAAGAAGAAGAAAATTGTCAAAGTGGGAAGTCTGAATGTGCGTGGATGTTGTGCAGATGATAAGAAAGAGATGATTATGGATGTTATGAATGAGAAGAAGCTGGATGTCCTGGCTTTAAGTGAAACAAAGCTGAAGGGGGTGGGAGAGTTTCAGTGGAGAGGAATAAATGGGATTAGGTCAGGGGTTTCAAATAGAGTTAGAGCTAAAGAAGGAGTAGCAATAATGTTGAAGGATAAGCTATGGCAGGAAAAGAGGGACTATAAATGTATTAATTCAAGGATTATGTGGAGTAAAATGAAGATTGGATGTGAAAAGTGGGTTATAATAAGCGTGTATGCACCTGGAGAAGAGAGAAGTGTAGAGGAGAGAGAGAGATTTTGGGAAATGTTGAGTGAATGCGTGGGGAGTTTTGAATCAAGTGTGAGAGTAATGGTGGTTGGGGATTTCAATGCTAAAGTGGGTAAAAATGTTATGGAGGGAGTAGTAGGTAAATTTGGGGTGCCAGGGGTAAATGTAAATGGGGAGCCTTTAATTGAGCTATGTGTAGAAAGAAATTTGGTAATAAGTAATACATATTTTATGAAAAAGAGAATAAATAAATATACAAGGTACGATGTAGCACGTAATGAAAGTAGTTTATTAGATTATGTATTGGTGGATAAAAGGTTGATGGGTAGGCTCCAGGATGTACATGTTTATAGAGGGGCAACTGATATATCGGATCATTATTTAGTTGTAGCTACAGTTAGAGTAAGAGGTAGATGGGAAAAGAGGAAGGTGGCAACAACAAGTAAGAGGGAGGTGAAAGTGTATAAACTAAGGGAGGAGGAAGTTCGGGTGAGATATAAGCGACTATTGGCAGAAAGGTGGGCTAGTGCAAAGATGAGTAGTGGGGGGGTTGAAGAGGGTTGGAATAGTTTTAAAAATGCAGTATTAGAATGTGGGGCAGAAGTTTGTGGTTATAGGAGGGTGGGGGCAGGAGGAAAGAGGAGTGATTGGTGGAATGATGAAGTAAAGGGTGTGATAAAAGAGAAAAAGGTAGCTTATGAGAGGTTTTTACAAAGCAGAAGTGTTATAAGAAGAGCAGAGTATATGGAGAGTAAAAGAAAGGTAAAGAGAGTGGTGAGAGAGTGCAAAAGGAGAGCGGATGATAGAGTGGGAGAGGCACTGTCAAGAAATTTTAATGAAAATAAGAAAAAATTTTGGAGTGAGTTAAACAAGTTAAGAAAGCCTAGGGAAAATATGGATTTGTCAGTTAAAAACAGAGTAGGGGACTTAGTAGATGGGGAGATGGAGGTATTAGGTAGATGGCGAGAATATTTTGAGGAACTTTTAAATGTTAAGGAAGAAACAGAGGCAGTAATTTCATGCACTGGTCAGGGAGGTATACCATCTTTTAGGAGTGAAGAAGAGCAGAATGTAAGTGTGGGGGAGGTACGTGAGGCATTACGTAAAATGAAAGGGGGTAAAGCAGCTGGAACTGATGGGATCATGACAGAAATGTTAAAAGCAGGGGGGGATATAGTGTTGGAGTGGTTGGTACTTCTGTTTAATAATTGTATGAAAGAGGGGAAGGTACCTAGGGATTGGCGGAGAGCATGTATAGTCCCTTTATATAAAGGGAAAGGGGACAAAAGAGACTGTAAAAATTGTAGAGGAATAAGCTTACTGAGTATACCAGGAAAAGTGTACGGTAGGGTTATAATTGAAAGAATTAGAGGTAAGACAGAATGGAGGATTGAGGATGAGCAAGGAGGTTTCAGAGTGGGTAGGGGATGTGTAGATCAAGTGTTTACATTGAAGCATATATGTGAACAGTATTTAGATAAAGGTAGGGAAGTTTTTATTGCATTTATGGATTTAGAAAAGGCATATGATAGAGTGGATAGAGGAGCAATGTGGCAGATGTTGCAAGTATATGGAATAGGTGGTAAGTTATTAAATGCTGTAAGGAGTTTTTATGAGGATAGTGAGGCTCAGGTTAGGGTGTGTAGAAGAGAGGGAGACTACTTCCCGGTAAAAGTAGGTCTTAGACAGGGATGTGTAATGTCACCATGGTTGTTTAATATATTTATAGATGGGGTTGTAAAGGAAGTAAATGCTAGGGTGTTCGGGAGAGGGGTGGGATTAAATTTTGGGGAATCAAATTCAAAATGGGAATTGACACAGTTACTTTTTGCTGATGATACTGTGCTTATGGGAGATTCTAAAGAAAAATTGCAAAGGTTAGTGGATGAGTTTGGGAATGTGTGTAAAGGTAGAAAGTTGAAAGTGAACATAGAAAAGAGTAAGGTGATGAGGGTGTCAAATGATTTAGATAAAGAAAAATTGGATATCAAATTGGGGAGGAGGAGTATGGAAGAAGTGAATGTTTTCAGATACTTGGGAGTTGACGTGTCGGCGGATGGATTTATGAAGGATGAGGTTAATCATAGAATTGATGAGGGAAAAAAGGTGAGTGGTGCGTTGAGGTATATGTGGAGTCAAAAAACGTTATCTATGGAGGCAAAGAAGGGAATGTATGAAAGTATAGTAGTACCAACACTCTTATATGGGTGTGAAGCTTGGGTGGTAAATGCAGCAGCGAGGAGACGGTTGGAGGCAGTGGAGATGTCCTGTTTAAGGGCAATGTGTGGTGTAAATATTATGCAGAAAATTCGGAGTGTGGAAATTAGGAGAAGGTGTGGAGTTAATAAAAGTATTAGTCAGAGGGCAGAAGAGGGGTTGTTGAGGTGGTTTGGTCATTTAGAGAGAATGGATCAAAGTAGAATGACATGGAAAGTATATAAATCTATAGGGGAAGGAAGGCTGGGTAGGTGTCGTCCTCGAAAGGGTTGGAGAGAGGGGGTAAAGGAGGTTTTGTGGGCAAGGGGCTTGGACTTCCAGCAAGCGTGCGTGAGCGTGTTAGATAGGAGTGAATGGAGACGAATGGTACTTGGGACCTGACGATCTGTTGGAGTGTGAGCAGGGTAATATTTAGTGAAGGGATTCAGGGAAACCGGTTATTTTCATATAGTCGGACTTGAGTCCTGGAAATGGGAAGTACAATGCCTGCACTTTAAAGGAGGGGTTTGGGATATTGGCAGTTTGGAGGGATATGTTGTGTGTCTTTATATGTGTATGCTTCTGGACTGTTGTATTCTGAGCACCTCTGCAAAAACAGTGATAATGTGCGAGTGTGGTGAAAGTGTTGAATGATGATGAAAGTATTTTCTTTTTGGGGATTTTTTTTTTTTTTTTTTTTTTTTTGGGGGGGGGGGGTCACCCTGCCTCGGTGGGAAACGGCCGACTTGTTGAAAAAAAAAAAAAAAAAAGTTATAAAATCTTGTGGCATTCCTTCTTAAGCATTTAGTTTGCCATATAATTTCCTAGTCTCCAGTTGTTATAGTACAACTTTTCTCACTTATGTTCCATTCCACCAGGTCAACATTATCTGAAGATACAATGTATTTTCTGTTATTCTTTGAGCCCTGTTTAAATTGTGGCCTCTTGTTCTCCCTCTTGATGCTGCTAGCAAAATCTTCTGTCTATTTTATTGTTGTCTATTCTATAACCTCCATTAAACAAGGGCATTTTCAGTGCTCTTAGTCCTCTTTCCTTTTGCTTGTGTGTGAAAGAGCATTAATTATATTAAATTATTTCTTATGATAAATGAGGGGCTACTCTATTTTGTTTTCTGCACATGGAAAATACACTTATGATTGCATTACACAATTTGCACTAGTTGTTAATGATATTTGTAAATTTATTTTTTAAAGCTCACTGGACTCGTAAAGTACCGGAAACTAAATCATAAATATGGACAGAAGTTGTTAAGAGATTACATTACTTCTGTCTGCTTCTTGACAGTAAATGCCTTTGGATACATTGGTTCCTTCTGTATACTCAGGTGAGTTGATTTCAATTTCTCATAATATTAAGTTTTCTTATAAAAGTAATGATGATTTTCTGTCATATTTCCTTTCTATAGACTATGACTTAAGAATATGTACATATGTAAACTAATAAATTGAGAGAGAAATAAATTGTTTGTCTAACATGAACTGTTTGTCCAATATGAACAACTTTTTTGTTTGTTCTTTCAAAAATTGCATAATACTGTACCTTGAAATTTTATGCAGTAGCCGTACATGTAGAAATGATTGTTTTTCTTTTTTAAGAGAAAATTATAAATTTGGGGGGGATTTCCTAATATTAAAACAAGATTTTCCTGTTATCTTCATACAGTATTATAAATTTAACTTCTTTTGTCCTAGTTGGATAAAATACTAGGTGTCTACCTAGGAGTATAATAGGTTACACCAGGGACAGTCGCGCGCGGTTGTGCTCCGTCAAAAACTGCGTGTCTTGATAGTAGCAGAGGGAACAGAATGCGGGAAATAAGCGTGTGCAACCATAAAGTGCATATACTACTCCTTTGAACAAACAAAAAAGTAATATCAGTGAACACTAAATAGGAAAATATAGATTATAGGGTCAAATGGAGAGTGCCAGTGGAGGAACGGTTACTGTGGGAAATAGACCTGACCAGCACTAGTGAATTATTGCCTGATGTCGACACAAGTGGAAATAAACAAATATTGATCTATCTATAAGTAATATAGTGAGTGACAAGAATATATATGTGCAGTGACATAGTGAACTAAATTGTAGATAAGAGTAATCTTAATTATCCCCCAGTATAGCGTACAATATATAGTGTAGATATGGGAATGTCTTACAAGCGACTGGCACTAGCGAACTATTGCCAGAGGTCCCGTGAAGTGTTAATAACGGATGAGTAGTTACTATAGTCATAAGAGATAAAACGAGTGGTGGTAGCATTGAGGTGCAGGGAATCACAGCATACATAAATTGAGCATACAACTGTTACCTCTACTAAACAGGAAATAAACTTTTCCATAGAAGTGTAGGGGAAAGTTAGCGTAGGCCCAGCTGCTGCGTAAATAATAAAACAATGATCCCAGTATAGCGCAGTGAAAAGTGTATTTTGAAAGAATACAGTGTATATCCTTGAGATAAACAGTGTACAGCACTACATAAAAGGAAATTAAATAATAATAATAATAATAATAATAATAAAAATAATAGTGAAGTGTGGCAGTGTGGGTAAGTCCTGCCCTCACACCCACCCACCACCCACCCTACACCACCACCCACATACTGCAAACTTGGTTCGTATAAATACATCTTGCATATTGCTGGCACCAGCAAGAGAAAGGTAAAGTGGAAATCAGTTTTCTTCCGTGGCATACAGTGTGTAGTAGGATACAGACAGGATGTCAGCACAGCATATCTGTGGGACATGTAAAAAAATCCTTGGAAGGAAAAAAAAAATCCTTGGAAGGAAATCCAGAATCACATGCAATCTATGCTTTTCCAAACACCATCTCTCTTGTACTAGACTAAATACAGCCTCAAAAAATGACCTCGAACTAGCAAGGTGTTTCTGGTTGTGCAATAAAGATGTAGAACTTTGGGCAGGTATCAGAAAGGTACTAAGGAGAGTAATAAATGAGAAAAATAATCAAGAAAACAAGGATGACCTCTTGGATAGTCTACCAAAAATATATAAAACATGGGAGCAAGAGATAGTGTATCAAAAAATGCAGAATGCCCATACCACAACAGATGACTCGAATCTATCTAGTCACCCACATAGTGCTAAACCAGACCCATCCCCCAGTCATAGCACTAATACCCACAGTGCTGGTGCTGGCCCAGGCTCAGCCCCCAGCCCCAGTGTTGACTCAGACCCAGCCCCCAGCCTTACTGCCAGCCCAGACTCTACTAGGGACCCTACCACAACCACCACTAAAACCGTAAATATACAACCATCATTGCACAAGACCGTGGCCCACAGTACAGATGTTGGAGAGGAGTCTCCTCCTTCCTCTACTGAGGAAAGTAGATAGAATCCAGGACGGGGTGGCCCTGGCTTGGATACTGAGGATTATAGTGCAGTCCCAGAACCTGCAGAAATTGACAACACACCTCCCAACAATTCTCAACCAAAGGTGAATTTGTGCAAATATTATGCTTGGGACATCTGTAAGCATGGAATATCAGGTAAAAAAAATGGGATATGCAACTTTGAGCATCCCAAAAATGTAGCGACCTCCTGTCTAAAGGAGTGTGTCGTTCTTCTTCCTGTACTTTCTTTCACCCAAAAATGTGTCACTCCTCGGTCCTCCAGAAGCAGTGTTACAACATCGACTACCCTGCATACCATCTAAAAGGGACCAGGAGGCACAGACCCCACAAGACAAACAATAGTAGCTACGACAACCCAACTCCAGGTGATTTTTTAGTGGCTGGAAACTGAAAAAGAAAATGAAAGGAAATAACAAAAATAGTCCACCACCTTGGAGCCTTGTTGGACTGGAGGTGCAGCCAGTGGCCACCCATGGCCCTCCAGAATTACAACTACTGATGCCAATAACAAAATCCCCCCCAACAAACACAGAATACAACCTCGTTGATATTTGCTAATATACAGAGCCTTAAGCCATCCACCAACAACAAAATACCTTTTATCAGTGGACTTCTAGAGGAGTCTAATGCAATGTTTGCAGCCTTCACAGAGACTCGCTCAAAAGATCACTTTGACGGTGAAATATGGATAAGTGGTTACAACCTTTTTAGATGCGACAGAATGAACAGGCAACAAGGGGGGGTTGGCCTGTATGTCAAAGAGTCCCTCATCTGCACGGAGTTGCTGAACACCACAAATGAGGTAGTTGAAGTTCTGTCAGTAAAGATCGAGAACCAAAACCTAGTCATTGGGGTTGTATATAAGCCACCAGATGCAACCTCACAACAGTTCAAGGAACTGCTACTGAAAATTTATTACTGTCTGGAAAACCTTTCAGCTCCATCCCCAAACATCTTACGGCTTGGTGATTTCAACCTAAGGCATACAAAATGGAAGAATGTAGCAAATAATGTTATAGCTGAAACAATCCCCGGAGGTGGCGCAGATGAAAGGTCACACACACATGAGCTACTAAGTCTCTGCGAAAAACACACCTTAAGCCAGCAGATAGTGGAGCCAACAAGACTAGAAAACACACTTGACCTTATCTTCACAAATAATGAGGACCTGATAAGAGACATAAGAATATAAAAAAACAACTAATTCCGATCACAACCTAATCGAAGTCCAGACGTACATGCATAGGGGTCCTGATCAGCAGAATGCATGTACCTGTGAAGGTGTCTTCACAAAATACAACTTCAACAACAAGAGCATCAACTGGGACCAGGTAAACCATGTCCTAAACGAAACATGTTGGGAAGATATCTTAAATGACATGGATCCAAACCAGTGCCTTGAAAGGATCAACTTCCTGGCAGCTGAAGCATGTTTTAGGCATATTCCCCTAAGAAAGAAGAAGAGCAGGAGTAAACTGGAGAGAGAAAGACGCTCCCTCTACAGAAGACAACGAAGAGTCACTGAGCTCCTCAGGAGTGCTAGAATATCTGATACACGAAAGGAGGCGCTGACCAGGGAAGTGGAAACTATCAAACTTAAGTTAAATGACTTACAGGAACCAGGAGAGACAGGAGGAGCTTAAAGCTATTAGTGAAATTGAAAGAAATTCAAAATTTCTTTTCATATGCCAAAAACAAGGCAAATACCACATCTAGTATCGGGCCCTTACTCAGACAGGATGGGATTTACACAGATGACAACAAGGAAATGAGTGAAATTTTGAAATCCCAGTATGACTGTGTTTAGTGAACCACTAATCGGGCTGAGGATTGACGACCCAAATGATTTCTTCATGAATGAGCCTCAAAACTCCATAAATGTATGCCAGATTTCCGACATTACCCTAACTCCGATAGATTTCGAAAAAGCCATTGACAACATGCCCATGCACTCAGCCCCGGGCCCAGACTCGTGGAACTCTGTTTTCATTAAGAACTGCAAGAAACCCCTCTCGTGTGCCCTAAGTACACTATGGAGGAGGAGCTTGGACATGGGTGAAATTCCAGTCACTTAAAACAATGGATATAGCCCCACTCCATAAAGGTGGCAGCAAAGCATTAGCTAAGAACTATAGACCAATAGCTCTGACGTCCCACATCATAAAAATCTTTGAAAGAGTGCTAAGAAGCAGGATTGCAAATCACCTGGATTCCCAAAATCTGCACAATCCAGGGCAACATGGGTTCAGGGCAGGTCGCTCCTGCCTCTCACAACTACTGGATCACTATGATATGGCCTTGGATGCACTGGAAGAAAATCAGAATGCAGATGTAATATACACAGACTTTGCAAAAGCATTTGACAAATGCGATCATGGCGTAATAGCCCATAAAATACGTGCTAAAGGAATAACTGGGAAAGTGGGGAGATGGATCTTCAACTTCCTAACAAATCGAACACAAAGAGTAGTGGTCAACAGAGTTAAATCGGAGGCTGCCATAGTGAAGAGCTCTGTTCCACAAGGCACAGTACTCGCCCCCATCTTATTCCTTATCCTCATATCAAACATAGACAGAGATATACATCACAGCACCATATCGTCCTTTGCGGATGATACTAGGATCTGCATGAGGCTGTCATCTGCTGAGGACACGGTTAACCTCCAAGAAGATATAAACAAAGTTTTCCAGTGGGCAACGGTAAACAATATGATGTTCAGTGAGGACAAATTCCAACTACTCCGTTATGGAAAACTGGAGGAGATAATAACTAGAACAGAGTATACTACAGACTCTGGCCATACAATAGAGCGGAAAAATAATGTAAGTGACCTGGGAGTAGTAATGTCTGAGGATCTCACTTTCAAGGATCACAACAGTGCCACGATCGCACGTGCAAAGAAAATGATAGGATGGATAATGAGAACGTTCAAAATGAGAGATGCCAAGCCAATGATGATCCTTTTCAAATCACTTGTTCTCTCTAGGCTGGAATACTGCTGTACATTAACATCTCCATTCAAAGCAGGTGAAATCGCAGATCTAGAGAGTGTACAGAGATCCTTTACTGCACGTATAAGTTCTGTCAAGCACCTTAACTACTTGGAACGCTTGGAAGCACTTGACTTGTACTCGTTGGAACGCAGGAGGGAGAGATATATCATAATCTACACTTGGAAAATCTTGGAAGGAATGGTCCCAAATCTGCACACAGAAATCACTCCCTACGAAAGTAAAAGACTGGGCAGGCGATGCAAAATGCCCCCAATAAAAAGTAGGGGCGCCATTGGTACACTAAGGGAAAACACCATAAGTGTCCGGGGCCCAAGACTGTTCAACAGCCTCCCATCAAGCATTAGGGGAATTGCCAATAAACCCCTGGCTGCCTTCAAGAGAGAGCTGGACAGATACCTAAAGTCAGTGCCGGATCAGCCGGGCTGTGGCTCGTACGTTGGACTGCGTGCGGCCAGCAGTAACAGCCTAGTTGATCAGGCTCTGATCCATCGGGAGGCCTGGTCATGGACCGGGCCGCGGGGGCGTTGATCCCCAGAATAACCTCCAGGTAACCTACCTTAAAAAGATTGAGCCAAACACACTAACTGCATCTTATAAAGCTTTTGGTTTCTTAGTTGTGCTGGGAAATTATATCCTTGAAAATATAAAAATCCTTGAGTGTGTCGTCTGATGATGTAGTGTTAAATGTGTTAACTAACATTACACAATGTATGATAGTTCTTAGCATCATACAGAAAATTTAATTATAAAATGTATTGAGAATGGAGTTCATAGATCATGTAAATGCAGTGATTATAACAGTCCAAAAGTAGAATGACAGAACGAAACCATTATTGATTGATTATCAGTAATTTCCAAAATGGGAGTAAAATAATTTTGATAATTTTGTAGCAGTTTGTTCCTGAAACAAGGTTAGAAAAGCTTTGAAGTAGCCACTGGTAAATGGAGATAGTAAATATGCACTCACCATTCGTAAGTTTAAGA
The DNA here is from genome assembly GCF_038502225.1 of Cherax quadricarinatus. Taxonomy (NCBI): domain Eukaryota; kingdom Metazoa; phylum Arthropoda; class Malacostraca; order Decapoda; family Parastacidae; genus Cherax; species Cherax quadricarinatus. The sequence continues at coordinate 16,998,427 of NC_091294.1, forward strand.
AGTGTTCTTGACATCCCTGTGGCTCATATGGATGTAAAATGAGAGAGCAAAACACATGTACAATAGTTTGGTGTCTTTATTTGCAAGATATTTCACGTGCTCAGCAGGCTTCTTCAGTCAAAATACAGAGGATACATCAGATACATCAAATTGGGGAGGAGGAGTATGGAAGAAGTGAATGTTTTCAGATACTTGGGAGTTGACGTGTCGGCTGATGGATTTATGAAGGATGAGGTTAATCATAGAATTGATGAGGGAAAAAAGGTGAGTGGTGCATTGAGGTATATGTAGAGACAAAAAACGTTATCTATGGAGGCAAAGAAGGGAATGTATGAAAGTATAGTAGTACCAGCACTTATATGGGTGCGAAGCTTGGGTTGTGAATGCAGCAGTGAGGAGGCGGTTGGAGGCAGTGGAGATGTCCTGTCTAAGGGCAATGTGTAGTGTAAATATTATGCAGAAAATTCGGAGTGTGGAAATTAGGAGAAGGTGTGGAGTTAATAAAAGTATTAGTCAGAGGGCTGAAGAGGGGTTGTTGAGGTGGTTTGGTCATTTAGAGAGAATGGATCAAAGTAGAATGACATGGAAAGCGTATAAATCTGTTGGGGAAGGAAGGCGGGGTAGAGGTCATCCTCGAAAAGGTTGGAGGGAGGGGGTAAAGGAGGTTTTGTGGGCTAGGGGCTTGGACTTCCGGCAAGCGTGCGTGAACGCGTTAGATAGGAGTGAATTGAGACGAATGGTATTTGGGACCTGACGATCTGTTGGAGTGTGAGCAGGATAATATTTAGTGAAGGGATTCAGGGAAACCGGTAATTTTTATATTGCCGGACTTGAGTCCTGGAAATGGGAAGTGCAATGCCTGCACTTTAAAGGAGGGGTTCAGAATATTAGCAGTTTGGAGGGATATGTTGTGTATCTTTATAGATATATGCTTCTAAGCTGTTGTGTTCTGAGCACCTCTGCAAAAACAGTGATTATGTGTGAGTGTGGTGAAAGTGTTGAATGATGATGAAGGTATTTTCTTTTTTGAGATTTTCTTTCTTTTTTGGGTCACCCTTACTCGGTGGGAGATGGCCGACTTGTTAAAAAAAAAAAAAAAAATCAGATGTCATGGAAATGTAGATATGGCAATAGATCCCTAAGCCTGGAGAAGTAAATTTGAGGTGTTCAGTCCCTCAGCCCTGGTGGGCATTCAGTTCCATGGATTCAATGAATGTGAAGCTGAAGCATGAAAGAGCATCTTTGTATAGGTACCAACACTTACATGGGTGTGAAGCATGGGTTTTAACCCTTTCGGGATTTCGGCCATACTAGTACGGCTTATGCACCAGGGTTTTTAACGTACTAGTACGCATAAATTCTAGCGCTTTGAAATCTAGCGAGAGAAAGGTGGTAGGCCTACATATGAAAGAATGGGTCTATGTGGTCAGTGTGCACAGTATAAAAAAAAATCCTGCAGCACACAGCGCGTAATGAGAAAAAAAAAAAAAACTTTGACCGTGTTTTTGGTTTAAAACAGCGACTTTGCACTGTATTTTCGTATGGTATTTATGGTTGTATTCTAGTATCCCTGGTCTCATTTTATAGAATGGAAGACATATTACAGAAATTGAGATGATTTTCATTGGTTTCACAATGAAAAGTACCTTGAAATTGAGCTCCAAGTAGCAGAAATGTTTGATTTTTGCCAAAGTTCAAAAGTAAACAAATCATGTCACGCGTCCAATACACGTCAGCTGGCGAGTCTAATATGCTTTCACAAGTTTGCTGATATTATTTATACCATTTCTACACTAATGCAGTAGTCTACATAACAGTAAATCTATTTTTTGTGAGAAAAATTCTAAGTGGAAAGCAAAAGAAATGTAAGAGGGGCCTGGGGACATGACTACTGAACAGAGGAAATGTTATTTTAGTGCCAGGAATGTCTGTCTTGTTTATTTTGGACCCTATTTGGAAATTGGCATTTTTTTTGAAATTTGTGTGAAATTGGCAAAATTGCCAATTTCTGACCACTTTATTGGATAGCTGAAATCGGTAAATGGGTGGTTTCTTGTACTCATTCGATAGAAAAATTGGAGTTCTAGTGAAAGTTATGATTTTTGTCGACTAGTACAGTGGAATTGGCCGAAAATAGGGCTCAAAGTGGACGAAATCGCCGATGTGTAAACATCGTAGTGACTGCTAACTTTGCGAGAGCATAATTCCATAAGTTTTCCATCAAATTTCATACTTTTGCTGTCATTGTGATCAGGAAAAGATTCTCTGTCATTTCATAAGATTTTTTTTTTTTTCCTTCCAACCCTGAGAACAAGTTTTGGGGAGGGCCTCTCGACCCTGAAAGGCTTAAATAAGCATATAAAATAAAATTTTTACTTACCTTTATTGAAAATTGGTGATGGCATCTTGAAGATAGGGAGGAGGAGAGAGGGAGTTGGGGTTAGTGTTTGGAAGGGGAATCCCCCTCCATAAGGACTTTAGATATCAAAGCCCTCTCTGGGGTTACTACCCTTCTCTGTCTTTTAATGCTACTAGGTCCAGCTTGAGAGTCACTGGACACCTGTCTTACAAAATAACTGTCTGCAGTCTTCTGTATCTGGCACCTCTTTAACATTTCCCTGAAGTAGGACATGGTTCTGTCACTGAACTTGTTGCAGAGATGGCTTGTTTCAGCTTGGTCAGGGTGATACTTTTCAACAAAAGTTTGCAACTCATTCCACTTTGCACACATGTCCTTAATCACTGAAGAAGGCACCTCCTCCACTCCCTCTTCCTCCTCTGCAGCAAGTTCCTGAGCTGTGGTTTGATGCTGTTCCAGATGAAGCTCTTCCAACTCTTCAGTGGTTAGCTCTTCCCTATGGTAGTCCACCAACTCCTCCACATCCTCTCCACTCACCTCCAGCCCCAGGGTGCTCCCCAATGCCACAATAGAGTCCACAACTTTAGAGGGTCAGCAGGGTCAGGGCCAGCCTCAAACCCTTCAAAATCCCTCTTTTGGACACAATCTGGCCACAGTTGTCTCCAAGCAGAGCTCAAAGTCCTGGAAGTCACTCCATCCCAAGCCTTACCTATAAGGTTTATGGAGCTGTAGATATTGAAGTGATTTCCTCCAGAACTCTCTTAGGGTCAACTTAGTGTCTGTGGTCACCTCAAAGCACTTTTCAGACACTTTTTATGTAGAGTTTTTTAGAGTTAGAAATGACCTGCTGGTCCATGGGCTGGAGAGGAGTGATGTTAGGAGGCAAGAACTTCACTATGGTAAAGCTGTAGTCCCTAGACAGTAGGTCTACCAAGTTTGGAGGATGTGCAGGAGCATTGTCCATTAACAGGAGGCACTTGAGTGGCAAATTATTTTCTAGGAGGTATTTTCTCACACTGGGGCCAGACACTTCTTGGACCCACTTTTTGAAAATTTGCCTTGTGACCCATACCTTATTATTTGCTGTCCACAAGACACATAACTTGTTCTTAACCTGTAAACTATCCAAATGTATATATACGTTCTTACACCGCTAATGTCCCAAACGTATAGAAACGTTTTATTTTTCCTGCCTTCACATATGGCACAATTGGCCTGAGATGCCCTGCCAGCATAGAATGGGTCATAACACTCAGTGTGCACTGTATTAAAAAAATCTGGGACCACTTAGTACCTTGTGGGAGCACCAGTTCAAATGAGCGCCAGCTAGAGCAAACAGTGCGGCAATCACCTGGGATTCACTGATTTCATGTAGTATTAACTCTCCCATTTTAACTCTTTAACTATTTTGGTCGTATATATACGTCTTACAAGCCACTGTTTTTGACGTATATATACTCAAATTCTAGCGGCTTCAAATCAAGCAAGAGAAAGCTGGTAGGCCCACATGTAAGAGAATGGGTCTGTGTGGTCAGTGTGCACCATATAAAAAAATCCTGCAGCATGCAGTGCATGAGAAAAAAAAACTCGGTGTTTTTTTTTTTTTTTTTTTTTTTTTTTTTTAATTAAAATGCCGACTTTGTGGTCTATTTTCATGTAGTATTTATGGTTGTATTCTCATTTTCTTGGTCTCAATTGATAGAATGGAAAACATATTATAGAAATAGAGGTGATTTTGATTGGTTTTACTATGAAAAGAACCTTGAAATGGAGCTCAAAGTAGGGGAAATGTTTGATATTTGCCGATGTTCAAAAGTAAACAAATGATGTCATTTCCCAATAAACTAGCCATTCTAATATGCAGTCATGAATGGGTTGACATTATACGTACAATTATTACAGTATTGCAGTAGTCTGCATAACAGTAAATCTTCTAATTTTTGTTTAAATAAAAATTCAAAATAGAAAGCAAGAGTAATATCAGAGGAGCCTGGAGACGTGACTGATGAACAAAGAAAATGTTATTTTAGAGCCAGGAATGTCTGCATTGTTCATTCTGGACCCCGTTTTGAAATTGTCATATTTTTTTAATTTTCGTGAAATTGGCCAAATTGCAAATTTCTGACCACGTTATTGGGTATTTGAATTCTGTAAATGGGCAGTTTCTTGTACTCAATCAATAGAAAAAATGGAGTTCTAGAGCAATAGCTATGAGTTTGGTCGACTGGAACAATGGAATTAGCCGAAAATAGGGCTCAAAGTGGGTGAAATCCCCAATTTGTAAATATCGCCGTGGTTGCTAACTTTGCGAGAGTGTAATTCCGTCAATTTTCCATCAAATTAAGTTCTTTTGGTGTCATTACAATCTGGAAAAGATTCTTTTATTTCTTCTTTTTTTTTTTTTTTTTTTTTTAATTTTGTGACACCAGGAGACACCTCAGGATTTGGGGTTGCAACAGTCAAGGGTTAAGAGGAAAGTGATGTTGACCCTGAGTTTAGTGGCTTTGAGGTGGATGTGGCCATAAGTGGTCGAGGAAATATCCAAAAACCTAGATAATAACCCATGTGAAACATTTGTGCAACACCCTTTCAGAATGCCTTATAACCTATGCCCTAAGTAAAGAGAAATATTTCTGGAACGTAATCAGCAGACTGGCTGGCCACCTGGCTGGCCGGCCAGCTGCGTGGCTGGCTGGGTGCTGGCAGCCTGACTCTGTTTGTTTGTCTGTGTCTATGTCTATCTCTGGCTGTCTCTTTCTATCTGTCTGTCTATCTCTGTCTCACAGGTACACATAAATACAAGTATACCTAGTGTAAATTACCTAGGATAACAAAAAAATCCAGACAAAGTGCAATACTTTGCTTGAAGATATGAGTAAATGTGATGATGCAGTCTTGTGGCTCTCTCTGAGACAGAGAGCTAGATGGATAGACAGACAGGGAGCTTGACAGACAGACAGATAGACATGTTTGTGTACCAGCGAAAACAAAGCCAGGGCCGATGTTCATCAAATGTCACCTCTTATCTTATCAAGTCTTATCACTGCACCCTGTGTATGCTCACCAAATGTCACCTCTTATCAAATGTTATCTCATCTTATCACATCACTGTAAGGGCTTGTTTTTATGCTTCAAGGGAACTATTATTATTATCACACTGGCCGATTCCCACCAAGGCAGGGTGGCCCAAAAAAGAAAAACTTTCACCATCATTCACTCTATCACTGTCTTGCCAGAAGGGTGCTTTACACTACAGTTTTTAAACTGCAACATTAACACCCCTCCTTCAGAGTGCAGGCACTGTACTTCCCATCTCCAGGACTCGAGTCCGGCCTGCCGGTTTCCCTGAACCCCCTTCATAAATGTTACTTTGCTCACACTCCAACAGCACGTCAAGTATTAAAAACCATTTGTCTCCATTCACTCCTATCAAACATGCTCACGCATGCCTGCTGGGAACTATTATTATGTATTATTATTATTATTATTCTCTTCTTCTCTTCTCTTCTCTTCTCCTCTTCTTCTCTTCTCTTCTCTTCTTTTCTTCTCTTCTCTTCTCTTCTCTTCTCTTCTCTTCTCTCCTCTCCTCTCCTCTCCTCTTCTCTCCTCTCCACTTCTCTCCTCCTCCCTCCTCCTCCTCTTCCTCCTCCTCCTTCCTCCTCTTCCTCCTCCTTCCTCCTCCTCTTCTTCCTCTGCTTCCTTCTCCTTCCTCCTCCTCTTCCTTCTCCTTCCTCCTCCTCTTCCTCCTCCGCTTCCTCCTCCTTCCTTCTCCTTCCTCCTCCTCTTCCTCCTCTGCTTCCTCCTCCTTCCTCCTCTTCCTCCTCCTCTTCCTCCTCCTTCCTCTTCCTCCTCCTTCCTCTTCCTCCTCCTTCCTCTTCCTCCTCCTTCCTCTTCCTCCTCCTTCCTCTTCCTCCTCCTTCCTCTTCCTCTTCCTCCTCCTTCCTCTTCCTCCTTCTTCCTCCCTCATCCTCCCTCCTCCTCCCACCTCCTCCTCCCTCCTCCTCCTCCCTCCTCCTCCTCCCTCCTCCTCCTCCTCCCTCCTCCTCCCTCCTCCTCCCTCCTCCTCCCTCCTCCTCCTCCTCCCTCCTCCTCCTCCTCCCTCTCCTCCCTCCTCCTCCTCCCTCCTCCTCCTCCTCCTCCTCCTCCTCCTTTACTTCCACATATCCAAAACATTGCTGGGACCTATAAATACTTTGTATATATTCCAAAACAATAGTAAATGACCAAGGCAGGTGTAAATGTCCACCTGTCAATGTGTTTGTGACAATTTCAGTACCTAATACTAGTGTCAGAACAAAGATTGGTTATGAAATGACAAGAACTACTATAAATTGTAATTATCAGAACATAAAAATTATACAAAATAATATGAAAAATAGAAAAAAGGTATATCGGCAACACTTGACAGGACTCCATGTTACCGTCACGTGAGCATCCAATGCCAACTTCTCGGCCTCATATCTCACCATTTAAGGGTTAATAGAGGTACCAAATTGTTTACAGTAATTAAAATTTATAGTCGTGATATACATTGGACCCCCAGTTTTCGTAATTACTCTATTCCAGAGAGAGTGACTGAACCCGAATCTGACGAATTCCAAATTAATTTTCCCATTAAGAAATAATAGAAATCCAATTAATCCGTTCCCGACACCCAAAAGTATTAAAAAACAAATTTTTTACATGAAATATACATGTCCCTATACAGAAAAGAATAAGACATGCAGAATAAACAATACTAAAATGACACTTTTCTTTATTGAAGACTTATTGATGAGTTGAGATGGGAGGAGGGGAGAGGGTGGAGATGTACTATTATTTGGAAGGGGAATCCCTGTCCATAAAGACTTCAGGTACCAAGTCCTTTTCTGAGGTTACTTCCCTTCTTTGTTTTTTAATGCCTCTAGGACCAGCTTGAGAGTCACTGGACCCCTGTCGCTCAAAAAAATGTTCCAGAGAGGTCTGTTGCTGGCGTTTCTTTAAAACTTCCCTAAAATGGGACACAACATTGTCGCTGTACGTGTTGCCAACACGGCCTGCAACAGCTTTGTCAGGGTAATGTTCATCCATGAATGTTTGCACCTTTGTCCACATTGTTCAAATCTCCTTAATCTTTCAAGAAGGCACCTTCCTCCATCTCTCTTCCTCCTCTAAAGCAATTTCCTGAACTGTGGTCTGTTGCTGTTGCAGATGAGGCTCTTGCAGCTCTGTAGTGGTTAGCTCTTCATTGTGGTCCTCCACCAACTCTTCCACATCCTCGAAACTCACATCCAACCCTATGGAATTCCCCAATGCTACAATACTTTCCGCAACTGGCATAGGCTCCTCAGGGTCAGTCCCAAACCCTTCAAAATCCCTCTCTTGTACACATTGTGGCCACAATTTCCTCCAAGCAGAGTTCAAAATCCTGGAAGTCACTCCTTCCCAAGCCTTACCTACAAGGTTTATGCAATGGAAGATATTGAAGTGATCTTTCCAGAACTCTCTTAAATCAATTAAGTGTCTGAGGTCACTTGAACACAGTTTTGAAACTGTTTTGGTGTAGTTTTTTGAAATTTGAAATGACCTGCTGGTCCATGGGCTGGAGGAGAGCAGTGGTATTAGGGGGCAAGAACTTCACTTTGATGAAATGAAACTCATTCACCATTTGCTCTTCCAAGTCTGGAGGATGAGCAGAAGCATTGTCTACCAAGAGGCACTTGAGTTCCAATTTATTTTCCAGGAGGTATTTCTTCACTGGGGCCAAACACATCATTAAACCAATCAAGGAAAATGTCCCTCGTGACCCATGCCTTACTGGCTAGCAGGCCAGCCGGCCTGCTACCCAGCCAGTCAGCCGAATACGTATTACACATGTTGCAGAGTTGCTTCTCTTTACTTAGGGTATAGGTTATAGTACATTCTGGGAGGATGACACTACCAGTGGTATTCTCCCATTCCACTGTGCCAACAATACTTAAGGACGCCGTCGGGCAAAATCTTTAACTCTGTTGTTTACTGTCCGATTTTCTCCAGTTTTGGTACACAAGACAAAGTGGTTTCACTCTTTCTTGAAAATATTTATCAAAAATATACCTCAAACAACAACTGAGAAAAGAAAGATTTACTGAAAATGCCCTTGGGACAGAAGTCATTCTTAAATGGGGCTACGTAAGGTTGTTTGGACACTTGGTGCCGAGAGAACAATGCTAATTCTAATTCTGACCGATCGATGTCCTCTAAATACCTTATCGTTATCTCACAAAAAAATAAAGTTTGTTTCTGGAATATTGCAAAAAAATCTGCCCTTTACTCCCACATAACTCCCAAAGTATTTGGAATATTTTCAAAAAATCATCGGTGGTACTAAGAGAAATCAATATTCTACAATATCCGTGAATATTATTCCATTTAATTAAGTAATAAAGGAAGTATGTTCTACTTTAGGTGAATAAGTTACTTCCGAGATATCGGCCGGGGACGCCAGCCGGCCCCCCATCTCAAAAAAAAAAAAAAAATCGCGAAAATCGCATTTGTTTGGGTGCATTTCTTAGTAAACTGATGTTCTAGTGCAGTTAGCCTCTAAACACCGTTTTCTCTTACTCAGAGACGACAGGGTGACCAGTTACACTTTTATATCGAAATATTCCCGATAATCTCTGGGGCATATTATGGCCTATTTTATTCAGTCTAGAGTATATAACATGTTTGTATGTTATTTAGAGTGTTTATTATATCATATTAGATCAATTCTGATAGACAAATAAGCCGTAGAGTTGATATATAAGCTGATATAAGCGTAATAATGGGCGATTCCTGGCTGGCACCTCGAGCGCTGGAACACTGCCGAGCGTTCCCATCTGGTTCCCAGCTGTCGCTCAGTCTGCGGATAAGTCCTGCCTACTGTTTTATGATGCCAAATAGTCAGTTATTATATTAGAAAGAATAATGCAAGAAAAGGTGATAAAAAACAAGAAAACAACTCCAAAAAATGTATGGGCCGTGAGCAGACTCGCTACCAACATCGCCGTCACCATACCTGATATAAATGACTATAATTTCTTGTAGAAACGTCGTAGAACATTCATTCTGGTACCATTGTGTTGCCAAAGAGTTGAGCTATTTTTCAGTATATATAACTCAATTTCCACATTTTTTCGATTTTTGGGTGAGCGCGCGCAGAAAATTGCCCTACGGCGTCCTTAAAGATAACAGTAGCATGTGATACTGTACAAGATGTAAAATTTACAATACAGTTCACTGCCATGTATACATTATACAGTACATAAATGATTAAAATATATCAATAGAAGTAAATTATGGTAAAAAGAATGAAATAATGATTGTACATTACAGTACTATGTAGGTAGTTTATATAGCAAAGGTTTGACATTATGCCCTACCCAGTACATGTCGGCAATTTTCAAAGGTTCGACTTACGTCCATTTTGACTTACGACCAGTTGGTCGGAACCAAACTCGGTCGTAAGTCGGATGGCACCTGTATATATACATTCACTGTATTGAACACAATACCTGCACCAAAGTTATTATTATAATATTGTTCACCAGTATTGTTTACAATTACAAACATCTACAAATGTTGAATATTACTAATGTTCTATTATATATTTACATATGTACAGTCACTGGATGTGTTTCTAGAACTGGTGCAGTCTGTGGAAGTCCTTGAAACAAGGTATCATGCACAGTGGTACCTTACATTCCTCACACATAAACCGAGTGTCTTTGAGTCTTTGTTCCCTTCATTTTGTTTGTGCACAGACAACACATCTCTTCTGAGCCCATTTCTTCTTAGTTGCAGGAAGCTGTATTATGAAGTGATCACCTTCCCTCCTCAAATGCTTGGGTATTTCCTGAGGAGTTTCAGGACAGTTTTGTATAGCAGGTGTTGTTACCTGGTACTTCATTATTAGTTGTCTGATGACAGTCAAACAAAATTCACCATACGGTGGTCTGTTGCCTGTCTTTATTTGGTGCATATTATATACATTGAGCATTGAAATGTCCATGAGATGGAAGAAAAGTTTCATGTACCACTTGTAACTCTTTTGAACACAATCAACAAAACCAATCTACATGTCACATTTGTCAACCAAATGCATGTTTTGTTTATAATCAATCACTGTTACTGGTTTTAGAGTATGTTCATTAGTCACTCTTTCAACTTTACCACTGTCTTTCATTTCATTAGGGTGAATGGTTGTCAACAATGTGACATCTCGTTTGTCATGCCACCATAATGCCATGATGTCATTGGCAGTAAACACCTGCACCTCACCACTACGAGTGCCTGCGTTGAACCTGGGCATATGTTTACGATTTGAACGCACTGTGCCACACACATCTGTCTTGTTCACTCACAAGAAATCACTGAGTAAAGGTCTTGTGTACCAGTTATCAATATATAATGTATGCCCCTTACCAAGATAAGGTGCCATCATGCTTCTCACTATGCCACCTGAGATACCCAATAACATCCTGTTATCTTTCAATGTTTTACTTCCCATGTATACATTTATAACCCCTTCTCTTGTATAAATTACTAAATTTAAAAAGAGAAACTTTCATTTTTCTTTTTGGGACAACCTGCCTCAGTGGGATAAGGCCGGTTTGTTGAAAGAAAGAAAAGTATACATTTATATCCAGTACCAGGCCAGTCACAATCGCAGAGTAAAAACAGTTTTATACCAAAGCATTTCCTCTTGCTCTGTATATACTGCTTGAATGACAGTCTACCTTTGAACAAAATCAAAGCCTTGTCAGTTACAAGATTCTTGAATGGATAAAAGTACATGTTGAACTTTTGTTTCAGATGCATAAAATGCATAATCTTGTATAACCTGTCATTTCTGTCAGGCCTGGTTTTGTCAGAGAAGTGCAACATACGTAACAGTAAGATAAACCTGTTCACTGGGATGATTTCACTGAAGGCCGGGGTACAAATTAGCCGATTTGTGGACCAGTATGATTTTTATATTATGCATATAGACATGAAGCATAAGCATTATTGTTGCAAAAAAGCAAATACATTTCAGCCACAGTTTTCTCTTTCCACCGGTGTAGTCTTACTGTGGTGATATGATCGTATTTGCCATGTTGTACTCAAAATACAGTGGACCCCCGCTTTACGATCAGCTCCCAATGCGACCAATTATGTAAGTGTATTTATGTAAGTGCGTTTGTACGTGTATGTTTGGGGGTCTGAAATGGACCAATCTAATTCACAATATTCCTTATGGGAACAAATTCGTTCAGTACTGGCACCTGAACATACGTACTTCTGGAATGAAATAATATCGTAAACCGGGGGTCCACTGTACTTGTTACTTTCCCTGACAATAATTTCCATCAAAGGTTGGTCAAAGAATAGTTCAAAGAATTCCAGTTCATTTGCAGTGTTTCCAAGGGAACAAGCTGGTAGGATTCCACTTTGAGAGTCGTCAAACTGATGGGGAATGGGAACCAAATTTGGATTTTGCTGCCAATCCCAGATGCGGTTTGCTGGTGGATACCGAACATCATAAGCTGGTTGTGGTTGTAGTTGTGGTGTGGTGGTGGATGACGCTGAGCTTTGTCCTGGATCTGATGAGTCAGCGGCGTGGGTCCCAGCCTGTGCTGGTGAGTTATGCGTGGCTGTGGCACTACCACCACCAATATCATCACCAATACCACCACCTACTGATGCCTGTGGTCTATCCATGCCAAGTGTAGCTGTATCATCCTCACTTTCACTGCCTATTCCTGGTGTAGGGCCACGGGATGTACTCCGTCCCCTTGGCACTGCACAGGGAACACTACCCGATTGCATGCGGCGGCGTATATACCGATGCTTCACTGGTGAATATGATTCAGCACTATCACTACTCAAATGATCATCAAGAGCAATAAAATCAAAGTCCGCATCACTGTCATCACCATTACTCAAGTCTGAGGCCGGGCCACGCGAAAATATTAGTTTTCCCTTGCGACGAGGTACAACTGAACGTGACTTGAGACGTGCCCACATCAGAGGTAGAAGGTTGAGGATCGTCAGGATTTTCTGCACTATTTTCAATATCCTGGTCATTGCTTTTAGTCACTAATCGATCAGAACCATAGAATTCCTCTTCTTTTCCACTTCCAGCAGAGTCAGAGCTATCAGTTAGGAGGAGGAGAGTCCCAGTTTGCCTTGGACTGAGAGCTGCCTTGCCGCGAGGCATGGTGAGCAAAGCTTACTGAGGCAGCGTTCCCACAATGCTTTGCGGGCACCTAGAATTTTTGTTTACAGTGCACACACACCACGCAGACCTGTTCTCTTAGATGGAGGCCTCCCAGCCTTTTTGCGCTAAATTTGAAGCCTCTAGAATTTTGGCATAGTTCTACGGTTTGGACCCACAACTTAACCCCTTAACTGTTGCAACCCTCAATCCTGAAGTGTCTCCTGGTGTCGCAAAATTTAAAAAAAAAAAAAAAAAAAATTTTCTTATGAAATGATAGAGAATCGTTTCCCGATTGTAATGACGCCAAAAACACGAAATTTGATGGAAAACTGACGGAATTACGCTCTCGCAGAGTTAGCGACCTCGGCGATATTTACAAATCGGCGATTTCGCCCACTTTGACCCCTATTTTTGGCTAATTCCATTGTTCCAGTCAACCAAACTCATAGCTATTTCTTTAGAACTCCATTTTTTTCTATCGGTTGAGTACAAGAAACTGCCCATTTACCGATTTCAACTGCCCAATAACGTGGTCAGGAATTTGCAATTTGGCCAATTTCACAAAAATTAAAAAATATGACAATTTCAAAATACGGTCCAGAATGAACAATGCAGACATTCCTGGCTCTAAAATAACATTTTCTTTGTTCATCAGTCATGTCTCCAGGCCCCTCTGATATTACTCTTGCTTTCTTTTTTTAATTTTTATTCAAACAAAAAATAGAAGATTTACTATTATGCAGACTACTGCAATACTGTAATAATTGTATAAATAACATCAACCCATTCATGACTTCATATTAGAATGGCTAGTTGGACATTTATTGGATAATGACGTCATTTGTTTACTTTTGAACATCGGCAAAAATCAAACATTTCCCCTACGTTGAGCTCCATTTCCAGGTTCTTTTTATAGTAAAATCAATCAAAATCAACTCTATTTCTATAATATGTTTTCCATTCTATCAAATGAGACCATGAAAACGAGAATATAACCATAAATACTATACGAAAATAGACTACAAAGTCGGCATTTTAATTAAAAAAAAAAACTAAGTTTTTTTTTTTTCTCATTATGCACTGCATGCTCCAAGATTTTTTTATATGGTGCACACTGACCACACAGACCCATTCTCTCACATGTGGGCCTACCAGCTTTCTCCTACTTGATTTGAAGCCGCTAGAATTTGAGTATACAGTGGACCCCCGCATACCGATTTTAATCCGTGCAAGAGGGGTAATTGTTATGCGAAATAATCGGTATGTGAATGAATTTTCCCCATAAGAAATAATGGAAATAAAATTAATCCGTGCAAGACACCCAAAAGTATGACAAAAAAATTTTTTTACCACATGAAATGTTAATTTTAGTACACACAAACTGAAAAAGGCATGCACAATTACATGACACTTACTTTTATTGAAGATCTGGTGATGATTGATGGGATGGGAGGAGGGGAGAGAGAGTGTTAGTGTTTAGAAGGGGAATCCCCTTCCATTAAGACTTGAGGTGTCGAGTCCTTTTCTGGGGTTACTTCCCTTCTTCTTTTAATGCCACTAGGACCAGCTTCAGAGTCACTGGACTTCTTTCGCACAACATATCTGTCCATAGTGGCCTGTACCTCTCGTTCCTTTATGACTTCCCTAAAGTGTTTCACAACATTGTCAGTGTAATAATCACCAGCACGGCTTGCAATAGCTGTGTGAGGGTGATTTTCATCAAAAAAGGTTTGCACTTCAAGCCACTTTGCACACATTTCCTTAATCTTTGTAGTAGGCAACTTCTTCAATTTCTCTCTCCCCTCCTCTGAACCAGTTTTCTCAGGTCTGGCCTCTTGCTCTTGAAGTTGATCTATCAGCTCATCAGTGGTTAGTTCTTCATTGTCCTCCTCCACCAACTCTTCCACATCCTCCCCACTAACCTCCAACCCCAAGGACTTTCCCAATGCCACAATGGATTCCTCAACTGGCATAATCCTCTCAGGGTTAGCCTCAAACCCTTCAAAATCCCTTTTGTCTACACATTCTGGCCACAGTTTCTTCCAAGCAGAGTTCAAGGTCTTCTTAGTCACTCCCTCCCAAGCCTTACCTATAAGGTTTACACAATTGAGGATATTAAAGTGCTCTCTCCAAAACTCTCTTAGAGTCAGTTGAGTTTCTGAGGTCACTACAAAGCACCTTTCAAACAGAGCTTTTGTGTACAGTTTTTTGAAGTTTGCAATAACCTGCTGGTCCATGGCTGCAGGAGAGGAGTGGTATTAGGAGGCAAAAACTTCACCTTAATGAAGCTCATGTCCCCATAAAGTCGCTCTGCCACGTCTGTAGGATGACCAGGGGCATTGTCTAACACCAGGAGGCACTTAAGTTCTAATTTCTTTTCAGTTAGGTAATCTTTCACATTGGGGGCAAATGCATGGTGTAACCAGTTATAGAAAAAGTCCCTAGTGACCCATGCCTTACTGTTTGCCCTCCACAGCACACACAAATTCTCCTTGAGGACATTCTTTTGCCTGAACGGTCTGGGAGTTTCAGAGTGATACACTAATAAAGGCTTAACTTTGCAATCACCACTAGCATTGGAACACATCAACAAAGTAAGCCTGTCTTTCATAGGCTTATGTCCTGGGAGTGCCTTTTCCTCCTGAGTAATGTAGGTCCTGCTTGGCATTTTCTTCCAAAACAGGCCTGTTTCATCACAATTAAACACTTGTTCAGGTTTCAGTCCTTCAGTCTCTATGTACTCCTTGAATTCATGCACATATTTTTCAGCCGCTTTGTAGTCCGAACTGGCAGCCTCACCATGCCTTATCACACTATGTATGCCACTACGCTTCTTAAATCTCTCAAACCAACCTTTGCTGGCCTTAAATTCACTCACATCAGCACTAGTTGCAGGCATTTTTTTAATTAAATCCTGATGCAACTTCCTAGCCTTTTCGCTTATGATCGCTTGAGAGATGCTATCTCCTGCTAGCTGTTTTTCATTTATCCACACCAATAAGAGTCTCTCAACATCTTCCATCACTTGCGATCTTTGTTTCGAAAACACAGTTAAACCTTTGGCAAGAACAGCTTCCTTGATTGCCTTTCTGGTGCCCACAATAGTAGCGATGGTTGATTGGGGTTTCTTGTACAACCTGACCAGGTCGGCGATACGCACTCCACTTTCATACTTATCAATGATCTCTTTCTTCATTTCTATTGGAATTCTCACCCTTATTGGTGTAGGGTTGGCACTAGAAGCTTTCTTGGGGGCCATGGTCACTTATTTTCCAGAAACAGCACCAAAAACACTGTAATTATACGAAATATTCCGATTGTATGCTTGGATGTTACTGCGGAGGCTGGCTGGTAAACAATGGCACGGGCGGCACATGTGAGGCTGGCTGAGGGCGCACATTGGACGCGTCTCGGACGAAAATCGGTGAGCGGGTTTTTAAGCGGTATGCGAGGCAAAATTTTTGCGATTAAAGCAAGTGGTATGCGGATTAATCGCTATGTGGTGCCATCGGTATGTGGGGGTCCACTGTATATACGTCAAACATGGTACCTCATAAGACGTATATATGTGACGTCAACAGTCAAAAGGTTAAAGCCGTAGAACTACGGCACGGACCCCGAAAAGGTTAAATTCGCTAATATCAGGACTAGTTCCAGGCATTTTCTTTACGAGATCATCATGCAACTGCCTTGCTTTTTCACAAATTATTGACTGCATAACACTATCTCCTGATAATTGTTTCTCATTGGTCCACACCAACAACAAAGTCTCCACATCTTCCAGTATTTGCAATCTCTGTTTTGTAAGCATATTTGCACCTTTCGCAACAACAGCTTCCTTGATTTCCTTTCTCTTGACCACGATAGAAGCGATGGTTGTATGA
Source organism: Cherax quadricarinatus (assembly GCF_038502225.1). Taxonomy (NCBI): domain Eukaryota; kingdom Metazoa; phylum Arthropoda; class Malacostraca; order Decapoda; family Parastacidae; genus Cherax; species Cherax quadricarinatus. Next base: position 17,014,871 of record NC_091294.1, read on the forward strand.
GGTTTGATATACAGCCTGGCCAGCTCTGCGACACGTACTCCACTTTCATATTTTGCAGTGATGTCTTTCTTGAATTCTATAGTGTTTCTCACCCTCTTTACTAAAGGGCCAGCACTAGAAGCTTTCTTTGGGCCCATGGTGGCTTATTTAGCTGCTGCAAGCACTAAAAAGAATGGAATGATACAAAATATATTGTATGAACATGTGGGATCGTCCTCACTGGCTGATAAACATTGGCACACTGGCTGTAAGTGGTGTGTCCGACTGTTCGGGCCATGCAGACACGTTCAGGATGAATGACTAATACCGAGTTCACTGACGGTCACAGAGCCAATACAGTGGACCCCCGCTTAACGATCACCTCCCAATGCGACCAATTATGTAAGTGCGTTTGTACGTGTATGTTTGGGGGTCTGAAATGGACTAATCTACTTCACAATATTCCTTATGGGAACAAATTCGGTCAGTACTGGCACCTGAACATCTGGAATGAAAAAATATCGTTAATCGGGGGTTCACTGTATTTTGACAAAAAACTACTTATTCTGAATAGTATTACGAATTCTGATGATGTAATCCAGGGGTCCACTGTAGTAGTATATAAAAAAATTATAGTATTACAGTTTAGCACAATTTACAGTAATGAAATTGAAACATTTATGAGTTTGAAGGAACCTTTAAATAGTTGAGCAATCACAAAAATAAAATTGAAACAATTTTAAGTTTGAAGTAAATTTTTTTTTAGTAACTGGTAGGAGGAGGAGGAGGAGGAGGAAGGGGAGAAGAAGAAGGAAGAGGAAGAAGGAAGAAGAAGAAGAAAGAAAGAATAATAATAATAATAGGTAATAATAAGTTGCCTTGAAGCATGAAAAACAAAGTCCACCCCTGACAGTGACATGATGAGATAACTGATGAGAGCTGATGTTTGATGAGCATACACGAGGGTGGGGAAGGGTGCAGCTGATAAGAAAAGATTAGAGGTGACATTTGATGAGCATCGCCCTCACTTTGTTTTCGCTGGTATACAAACATGTCTGTCTGTCTATTTGTCATCACGTTTACTCACATCTTCAAGCAGAGTATAGCATTTCTGGGTTTTTGGGGTTATCCTAGGTAATTTATTCTATGTATACTTGTAATTATGTGTACCTGTGAGACAGAGACAGAAACGGATAGACAGATAGATAGACAGATACAGATAGACAGATACAGATAGATACAGATAGACAGATACATATAGACAGAGATCAACAGACCCTAAACTTGGGGTTAACATCACTTTCCTCTTAAAAGAGGAGTGTTAATATGACATTGCATCAGTGAATCCTTGGTGTTTGCCGCGCTGTTTGTTCTAGCCTGGGATCAACTTAACTGGCGCTCCCAAATAGTGCTAAGTGGTCCCAGATTTTTTTTAATGTGGTGCACACCGAGTGTTAAGTCCCATTCTATGCTGACCAGGCATCTCAGGCCAATCGTGCCAAATTTGGAGGCAGGAAAATTAAAACCTGTATGTACGTTTGGGGCGCTACGCGTAGGAATGTATATATACGTTTGGATCGTTTAGGGGTTAAGGGTTAAGCAAGTTAAGGCTCTTAAAAAGCAGTGGAGTGTGCTGTTTAGTGCAGGAATTGGTAATCCCACAGCAGCTTTTTGTTGGGTTATTAAAGGTTTAAAGTGATTTACATACAGAAAAGAATGAGAAATCAAGTACAGTGGACCTCCGCCTTACAATTGGCATCGCGTTACATTAAATCCGCCATACGATACATTTTAATACAAAAATTTTGCCTCGCCTCACGCGATTCGTCCGGGACACGTCCCATGTGTGGCCTAAGCTGCCCCGTGCAGGCCAGTGTTTACAAGGCAGCCAGTGCGGTCGCATCCACGCATACATTCGGTACATTTCATATTATCAAGAGATCATATGTGAAAAGGCTAGGAAGTTGCATGACGATTTAATTAGAAAAATGCCTGCAACTAGTGGTGATGTGAGTGAATTTAAGGTCAGCAAAGGTTGGTTTGAGAGATTTAAGAATCATAGTGGCATACATAGTGTGATGAGGCATGGTGAGGCTACCAGTTCAGACCAAAAAGCGGCTGAAAAATATGTGAAGGAATTAGAGGATTACATAGACAGTAAAGAATTGAAACCTGAACAAGTGTTTAATTGCGATGAAACAGGCCTGTTTTGGAAGAAAATGCCAAACAGAACCTACATTACTCAGGAGGAAAAGGCACTCCCAGGACATAAGCCTATGAAAGACAGGCTTACTCTTCTGATGTGTGCTAATGCTAGTGGTGATTGGTGTATGGTGTATGTATGGTGATTGGTGTATCAGTGTGAAACTCCCAGAGCGTTCAGGCAAAACAATGTCGTCAAGGCTAATTTGTGTGTGATGTGGAGGGCAAACAGTAAGGCATGGGTCACTAGGGACCTTTTCTATGACTGGTTACACCATGTATTTGCCCCCACTGTGAAAAATTACCTAATGAAAAATAAATTGGACCTTAAGTGCCTCCTGGTATTAAACTATGCTCCTGGTCATCCTTCAGACTTGGCAGAGCGACTTTCTAGGGACATGAGCTTCATTAAGGTCAAGTTTTTGCCTCCTAATACCACTCCTCTCCTGCAGCCCATGGACCAGCAGGTCATTTTAAACTTCAAGAAACTCTACACAAAAGCTATGTTTCAAAAGTGCTTTGAAGTGACCTCAGACACTCGATTGACTCTCAAAGAGTTTTGGAAAGATCACTGTAGCATCCTCAGTTGTGTAAACCTTATAGGTAAGGCTTGGGAGGGAGTGACTAAGAGGACCTTGAACTCTGCTTGGAAGAAACTGTGGCCACAGTGTGTAGAAGAAAGGGATTTTGAAGGGTTTGGGGCTAACCCTGAGAAGCCTATGCCAGTTATGGAATCCATTGTGGCATTGGGGAAGTCCTTGGGGTTGGAGGTTAGTGGGGAGGGTGTGGAAGAGTTGGTGGAGGAGGACAATGAAGAACTAACCACTGAAGAGCTGCAAGATCATCTTCAACAGCAAGAGGCCACACCTGAGGAAACTTCTTCAGGGGAGGAGAGAGAGAAATTGAGGAAGTTGCCTACTTCAAAGATTAAGGAAATGTGTGCAAAGTGGGCTGAACTGCAAACCTTTGCAGATGAAAATCACCCTGACACAGCTACTGCAAGCCGTGCTGCTGACTATTACAATGACAATGTTATGGCCCATTTTAGGAAAGTCTTAAAGGAACGGGAGGTACAGGCCTCTATGGACAGATGTGTTGTGCGACAGAGGTCCAGTGACTCAAGCTGGTCCTAGTGGCATTAAAAGAAGAAGGGAAGTAACCCCAGAAAAGGACTTGATACCTCAAGTCCTAATGGAAGGAGATTCCCCTTCGAAACAATAACTTCCACACTCCCCTCCTCCCATCCCATCAATCATCACCAGATCTTCAATAAAGGTAAGTGTCATGTTTTGTATTCTTAGTGCATGTCTTCTTAAGTTAGTGTGTATTAAAATTAATATTTCATTGGTAAATTTTTTTTTTTTCATACTTTGTGGTATCTTGCACGGATTAATTTGATTTCCATTATTTCTTATGGGGAAAATTAATTCACCATTCGATAATTTCGTCTTACGATGAGCTCTCATGAATGGATTAATATCATAAGGCGGGGGTCCACTGTATAAAACAATAATAACATCACACTTACCCCTATTGAAGACTCTTGTTGATGTATGGAAGATGGGAGGAGGGGAGTGGGTTAAGAACATAAGGAGGAACACTGCAGCAGGCCTGTTGGCCCATACTAGGCAGGTCCTTCACAAACCATCCTACTAACACAATATTTACCCAACTCAATTTTCAATGCTCCCCAAGCAATAAGCTTTGATAATTCTATTCACTCATGCGCAAGTGTGTGGGGAAGTACCCTGGCTGGTGTGTGGGGAAGTACCCTGGCTGGTGTATGGGGAAGTACCCTGGGTGGTGTGGGGAAGTACCCTATCTGGTGTGTTCTTTCTTGAATTCTATCATGTTTCTCAAGTTCTTTACCAAAGGGCTGGCACTAGGAGCTTACTTTTGGCCCATGGTGGCCTATTTAGCAGTTGCAAGCACAAAAAACAATGGATTATTAATTAATGTATCGTATGAACACATGGGGTGATGGTCACTCGCCCAGAAACAATGCCACACTGACTCTTTGAATGGTTTGTGGGAGCCTTTATGTATGCATGGCCGCTGGGAAGCTGCTCGTACGCGTTCTGGATGACCGATGAATGGTGAGGCAAATTACGAATTGCAAGGCTATATTTTGACGAAAAAAGTTGTGAAAAGGCAAAATTTACAAAGCGCGAGGTTTATGAAACTCGAGGGTCCACCGTATATTAAAATGTACTGCGCCATAACCTGTGCCAATATAGAGTAAGAATTAGGATTATAGTGGAACCCCAGTTTTCGTCTGGTCCGGTTATCTTATAATTCAGTTTTCGACCGCTTTTTCGGCAAAATTTTCCCCATTTTTGTACACCCACTTGGAAATCATCCATACCAGACATGTCCACCTGCCCACGGGATGCGGCCACTCGTATGTTTGTGACTCAGTCTGCCTTTGTTACTCGTAGAGGGTGGTAGAGGATGGTAGTGGTTGTGATGGTGGTAGTGATTGTGGTAGAGGGTGATAGTGATGGTGGTAGAGATAACCTCTCCTCCCTCTCCTCTCCTCGCCATTTTCCATATGCCAACAAGAGTCTTCAATTAAGGTAAAAGTGATTTAAATGTTCATTTATCCATTTCATTAGTGCTTTATATTTATTTCTCATTGTTTTCTGTATGTAAAACTATAGTTATTCTCTATAAAATGTATTTTTTTGTCAATATTTTGGGTGCCTGGAGCAAATTAATTGGATTTACATTACTCTATTTCTTATGGGAAATATTACTTCAGTTTTCGTACAAGTCAGTTTTCACCCGATCTTCTGGAGCGGATTCAAGACGAACGGGGTTCCACTGTAGTCTGCCTGAAATACCTAAGCATGCTAGTGGCTTTCCTTGTAATTAATATTTTATAATATGTAAACTACACATTGTAAGTTTTGAAAGAAAATAAACATTTTCATTTTCAACTTTGTAAAATCATTGTAGCCTTCCAAGATAAAACCATTCTCATTACTAAATTACATTAATTGTAATACTATTGTCTTTTGCTACCTCACTGTTATAAATCTTATCATAAAATTCTTGATTACCTAACTTTTGGAGTAATGTGAATTAATTAGCATTAGAATGTACCACTCCATAACCTGTATCAATATGAAGTAGTCAGTAAGAATTAGGATTAGCCTAGACATGCTTTCTTTGTACTTTATTATTTGTAATTGTAGATGTCACATTGTAAACTTTACAAAGAAATAAAATTTTGAATTTTGAAATAAGTTTTGAGAGGCAGTGGCCTGAGGATTCAGCAGGCATGTTAGAGCATGTTAGAGCAGGGCAAGTGGAAACAAGCAAAGGCAACATTTATGAAGATAATTTTGGAAATACAGGTCAGTCGGATTTAATTTCTGGAGGCGGGAGGTTAAATTTCAGTTCTTTGCAGGAATTTTGATGTCTGTTCTCTTCTTGAAAGTTAGGGAATGAGTGATAGTAAAAGTGTTGTTCATGTTGTAGTCACCATACCTTGTGGAAAATGGCCAGTGTGTTCAAAACAAATGTATAGATTTGCCATCTCTACTGCCATCATCATTTTAAGTGCCATTTTATATGGTTACTTTCTTTTCATAATTTTGTATACTGTACTAAGATTTTCTGCTGCTTGACTTAAAAAAAAAAAAATGCTCATTTCAGGCACATTCTTGGCCATGTGAACTTCCTGTCAGCATCATTCCTGCCTGGTTTCATTTCTAGTCTTATGGCTATAAATGTTGAACGACCAGAACGTAGACCACTTCTGGCCATTTATGTTACTAATGTGGTACAGTATTTATATTGCCTTCTTTAAAACTTATAAAGTATTATTTATTAATATTTTACAGTAGTCTTGAATAACTTGGTGGTTACGTTCCCAGAACCCAGCGTGTTACCTGAAACTGTATTAAGAAAGCCTGGGTTATATTCTTGAGGCTTACTAAAAAAGAAAAAATTAAGTTTTGTAGTTCTTCAAAAATAATTTTTCGTACATTGTAGCTGGATGTAGTCAGGTGCACACTATTAACCCTTAACCTTTTCAGGGTCTGTGCCGTAGATCTACAGCTTTACGTTGAGGGTCCAAACCATAGATCTACGTCACGAGCTCAGCTCACTCTGATATGCTGTGAGCGGTAAATTTGGGCCTAGATATGAGAGAATACATCTATGTGGTATGTGTGCACCACATAAAACAAATCCTGCAGCACACAGTGCATAATGAGAAAAAAACCAAGACCATAATTTTCGATTAAAACAGCGAATTTGCAGTGTTTTTACATATGTTTTTTATAGTTGTATTTGCTATTTCTTGGTCTCATTTGATAGAATGGAAGATAAATTACAGAAATAGAGATGATTTTGATTGGTTTTAGTACTGGAAATGGCTTGAAACTAAGCTCAAAATAGCAGAAATGTTAAATTTTTGCTGATGTTCAAGAGTAAACAAATGACCTCGCACATCTAATACACACCAGCTGATGGGTCTAATATACGTTCACAAATGTGCTGATATTATTTAAACAATTATTACAATATTGCATAAAAGTAAATCTTCTATTATTTGGTTTGAATAAAAATTCATTATGTGAATAAAAAATCAAAATGGAATTCATTTGTAAAGCCTGAAAACATAACTAATGAACAGAGGAAATGTTAGTTTAGTGCCAGGAATGTCTGCATTGCTTATTCTGGACTCTATTTTGAAATTGGAATATTTTGAACTTTGCATTAACCCGTAAAATGTCCAAACCAATTTACATTCACATGCATATTGCTCCAAAAGTAGATCTACATTTTTTACATATTTTCAAATATAACAAAAAAAAAGTAGATAAAAGTTTTTTTAGCACGTTTTCAAATGTAAAAAAAAGAAAAGATCTACTTTTTTTACATACTTACAAATGTTGAAAAAACGTAGATCTACGTTTGGACAGTTTAAGGGTTAAACTGGCCAAATTACCAATTTCCAATCACTTTATTTTGTAGTTGAAACAGTTGACTTGGCAATTTCTTGTGCTCAATCAATAGAATAGAAGTAATACTAGTGAAATAGCTAAGAATTTGGTTGACTGGAATAATGTAATTGACCTAAAATGGGAGTCAAAGTCGGCAAAATCACCGATGCATAAATATCGCTGACACATCAAAATTCGCGAGAGCATAATTTTGTCAATTTTCCATCAAATTTCATACTTTTTGTTTTATTACCTTTTAAAAATTCTTGGACACTGGTGCACACTTTGAAATTTGGCCTCTGGACCCTGAAAGGGTTAAACTGTCCAAACTTAGATTTGCACTCACTCGCATAGCACTTCGAACGTAGATCTGTTTTTTTTTTTTTTTACATCCTTTAAATGGAGAAAATCAAGGTTGGGGCACTGTGTGTGTAAACGTAGATCTACGTTTGGACAGTTCAACCCTTAAACTGTCCAAACGTGGAACTACGTTCACATGCATAGAGCTCCGACTTTTATTTTCTCCATATAAAAGCATTTAAAAAAGAATGTACATCTACGTTAGGAGTGCTACGAACGTAAAAGTAGATCTACGTTTGGACAGTTTAAGGGTTAAGGGTTAATAAAATACAGTAAATTTAACTAAAAGATTACTTGATGAAAATGTTCCTGCCTTGAATTTTGGTTGGTATTTCTGTACTCGTTGATCCTAAAATGTGTAGTGTGTATTGGTATGATCCTTCTGGGCTGAAATAGATGACTGTATTTCTTCTTACAGAGTAACATGTTGCAAGTGAGGTCATGCACCACACTGAAGCATATTAAAATTAACACTTTCTTCATTACCATCAGAGATTCAGTTGTGGCATCTCCAGTATCACTAGTATTCCTCCTAGTTGCCATAATTAATATCCAGTGATGAGAGAGAGTGCACAAAATATCCACAATCATTTGATAAGCATAAAATAATGCATCGGGTGAGATATAAGCAACAATTGGCAGAAAGGTGGGCTGGTGCAAGTATGAGTAGTGGGGGGGTTGAAGAGGGTTGGAATAGTTTTAAAAATGCAGTATTAGAATGTGCGGCAGAAGTTTGTGGTTATAGGAGGGTGGGTGCAGGAGGAATGAGGAGTGATTGGTGGAATGATGAAGTAAAGGGTGTGATAATAGAGAAAAGTTAGCTTATGAGAGGTTTTTAAAAGCAGAAGTGTTATAAGAAGAGTAGAGTATTTCTTTCTGTCAACGCACCAGCCGTATCTCACTGAGGTGGGGTGGCCCAAAAGGACAAACGAAAGTTTCTCCTTTTAAATTTAGTAATATATACAGGAGAAGGGGTTACTAGCACCTTGCTCCCGGCATTTTAGTTGCCTCTTACGACACGCATGGCTTACGTAGGAAGAATTCTGTTTCACTTTCCCATGGAAAAGAGTAGAGTATGTGGAGACTAAAAGAAAGGTGAAGAGAGTGGTGAGAGAGTGCAGAAGGAGAGCAGATGATAGAGTGGGAGAGGCACTGTCAAGAAATTTTAATGAAAATAAGAAAAAAATTTTGGAGCGAGTTAAACAAGTTAAGAAAGCCTAGAGAACGAATGGATTTGTCAGTTAAAAACAGGGTAGGGGAGTTAGTAGATGGGGAGATGGAGGTTTGGGTAGATGGCGAGAATATTTTGAGGAACTTATAAATGTCGATGAAGAAAGGGAAGCGGTAATTTTGTGCACTGGCCAGGGAGGTATAACATCTTTTAGGAGTGAAGAAGATCAGGATGTGAGTGTGGGGGAGGTGCATGACGCATTACGTAGAATGAAAGAGGGTAAAGCAGCTGGAATTGACGGATCATGACAAATGTTAAAAGCAAGGGGGGATATTGTGTTGGAGTGGTTGGTATTTTTGTTTAATAAATGTATGAAAGAGGGGAAGGTACCTAGGGATTGGCAGAGAGCATGTATAGTCCCTTTATATAAAGGGAAAGGGGACAAAAGAGATTGTAAAAATTATAGAGGAATAAGTTTACTGAGTATACCAGGAAAAGTGTACGGTAGGGTTATAATTGAAAGAATTAGAGGTAAGACATAATGTAGGATTGTGAATGAGCAAGGAGCTTTCAGAGTGGGTAGGGGATGTGTAGATCAAGTGTTTACATTGAAGCATGTACAGTGGACCCCCGCATAACGATATTAATCCATTCCTGAGAGCTCATTGTTATGCGAAATTATCGTTATACGAATGAATTTTCCCCATAAGAAATAATGGAAATCAAATTAATCCGTGCAAGACACCCCAAAGGATGAAAAAAAAAATTTTTACCACATGAAATATTAATTTTAATACACACAAACTGAAAAAGGCATGCACAGTTACATGACACTTACCTTTATTGAAGATCTGGTGATGATTGATGGGATGGGAGGAGGAGAGAGTCTTAGTGTTTAGAAGGGGAATCCCCTTCCATTAAGACTTGAGGTGTCAAATCGTTTTCTGGGGTTACTTCCCTTCTTCTTTTAATGCCACTAGGACCAGCTTCAGGGTCACTGGACTTCTGTCGCACAACATATCTGTCCATAGTGGCCTGTACCTCTCGTTCCTTTATGACTTTCCTAAAGTGTTTCTCAACAGTGTCAGTGTAATAGTCACCAGCACAGCTTGCAATAGCTGTGTTAGGGTGATTGTCATCAAAAAAGGTTTGCACTTTAAGCCACATTCCACACATTTCCTTAATCTTTGAAGTAGGCAACTTCTTCAATTTCTCTCTCCCCTCCTCCGAACCAGTTTCCTCAGGTCTGGCCTCTTGCTGTTGAAGTTGATCTAACAGCTCATCAGTGGTTAGTTCTTCATTGTCCTCCTCCACCAACTCTTCCACATCATCCCCACTAACCTCCAACCCCAAGGACTTTCCCAATGCCACAGTGGATTCCTCAACTGGCATAGGATTCCCAGGGTTAGCCTCAAACCCTTCAAAATCCCTTTTGTCTACACATTCTGGCCACAGTTTCTTCCAAGCAGAGTTCAAGGTCCTCTTAGTCACTCCCTCCCAAGCCTTACCTATAAGGTTTACACAATTGAGGATAATAAAGTGATCTCTCCAAAACTCTCTTAGAGTCAATTGAGTTTCTGAGGTCACTACAAAGCACCTTTCAAACAGAGCTTTTGTGTACAGTTTTTTGAAGTTTGCAATAACCTGCTGGTCCATGGGCTGCAGGAGAGGAGTGGTATTAGGAGGCAAAAACTTCTCCTTAATGAAGCTCATGTCCCCATAAAGTCGCTCTGCCACGTCTGTAGGATGACCAGGGGCATTGTCTAACACCAGGAGGCACTTAAGGTCTAATTTCTTTTCAGTTAGGTAATCTTTCACATTGGGGGCAAATGCTTGGTGTAACCAGTCACAGAAAAAGTCCCTAGTGACCCATGCCTTACTGTTTGCCCTCCACAGCACACACAAATTAGCCTTGAGGATATTCTTTTGCCTGAACGCTCTGGGAGTTTCTGAGTGATACACTAATGAAGGCTTCACTTTGCAATCACCACTAGCATTGGAACACATCAACAGAGTAAGCCTGTCTTTCATAGGCTTATGTCCTGGGAGTGCCTTTTCCTCCTGAGTAATGTAGGTCCTGCTTGGCATTTTCTTCCAAAACAGGCCTGTTTCATCACAATTAAACACTTGTTCAGGTTTCAGTCCTTCACTGTCTATGTACTCATTGAATTTATGCACATATTTTTCAGCTGCTTTGTGGTCCGAACTGGCAGCCTCACCATGCCTTATCACACTATGTATGCCACTACGCTTCTTAAATCTTTCAAACCAACCTTTGCTGGCCTTAAATTCACTCTCATCATCACTAGTTGCAGGCATTTTTTTAATTAAATCCTCATGCAACTTCCTAGCCTTTTCACTTATGATCACTTGAGAGATGCTACCTCCTGCTATCTGTTTTTCATTTATCCATACCAATAAGAGTCTCTCAACATCTTCCATCACTTGCGATCTCTGTTTCAAAGACACAGTTGAACCTTTGGCAAGAACAGCTTCCTTGATTGCCGTTTTGTTGGACACAATAGTAGCGATGGTTGATTGGGGTTTACTATACAACCTGGCCAGCTCGGAGACACGCACTCCACTTTCATACTTAGCAGTGATCTCTTTCTTCATCTCTATAGTAATTCTCACCCTTATTCCTGTAGGGTTGGCACTAGAAGCTTTCTTGGGGCCCATGGTCACTTATTTTGCAGATAAATCACCAAAAACACTGTAATAATACGAAATGTTCCGATTGTATGCTTGGATGTTACCGCGGAGGCTGGCTGGTAAACAATGCCACCGGCGGAACATGTGAGACTGGCTCATGCCGCACATTAGACGCGTCTCGGACGAATAGCGTTGAGCGGGTTTTTTAGCCGTATGCGAGGCAAAATCTTAGCGATAAAATGTATCGGTATGCGGATTTAACGTTATGTGATGCCAACGGTATGCGGGGGTCCACTTTAGGTGAACAGTATTTAGATAAAGGTAGGGAAGTTTTTATTGCATTTATGGATTTAGAAAAGGCTGTCAGTGCTGACGGCCCCATTCAGGGCAGGAGAATATCGGAGCTGGAACAAATATAGAGATCGTTTACGGCTCACATTGAGCCAGTAAAGCACCTGAACTACTGGGACCGCCTGCAAGTCTTGAACATGTACTCATTGGTGCGGAGGAGAGAGAGGTACATGATAATATGTACCTGGAAGGTGCTTGAGGGTTTGGTCCCAAATCTGCACACTTCCATAACAACATACTGGAGTGAGAGATATGGGAGGAAGTGTAAAATAAACCCAGTGAGGAGCAGGGGTGCGGTGTGGACAATAAGGGAACACTGTATCAACATCCGGGGTCCCAGACTTTTCAACATCTTACCTGAAGATATCAGAAACACTGCTGGAACAAGTGTTCAAGCCTTCAAGAGGAAACTAGACAAGTATCTTCACCAGGTGCCAGATCAACCAGGCTGTGATGGATATGTGGGGCAGCAGGCCTCCAGCAGCAACAACCTGGTTGACCAGGCGAGCACCAGACGAGCCTGACCCATGGCCGGGCTCAGAGAGTAGATATACTCTCGAAATTCTTCAAAGGTATACCAAAAGTAAGGTAAGGAGTGGATAGGGGAGCAATTGGCAGATGTTGCAAGTGTATGGATTAGGTGGTAAGTTACTAAATTCTGTAAAGAGTTTTTATGAGGATAGTGAGGCTCAAGTCAGGGTGTGTAGAAGAGAGGGAGACTACTTCTCAGTAAAAGTAGGTCTTAGACAGGGATGTGTAATGTCACCATAGTTATTTAATACAGTTGACCCTCAACCAACGATATTAATCCATTCCTGAGAGCTCATCGTTAGTCGAAATTATCGTTAGTCGAGTCAGTTTTCCCCATAAGAAATAATGGAAATCAAATTAATCCATTCCTGACACCCCAAAATATTGAAAAAAAAAAAATTTACCACATGAAATATTAATTTTAATACACACAAACTGAAGAAGACATGTACAATTATATGACACTTACTTTATTGAAGATCTGGTGATGATTGATGGGATGGGTGGAGGGGAGAGTGTGGATGGTGTTAGTGTTTAGAAGGGGAATCCCCTTCCATTAGGACTTGAGATAGCAAGTCCTTTTCCGGGGTTACTTCCCTTCTTCTTTTAATGCCACTAGGACCAGCTTGAGAGTCACTGGACCTCTGTCGCACAACATATCTGTCCATAGAGCTCTGTACCTCCCGTTCCTTTAAGATTTGTCTAAAATGGGCCATAACATTGTCATTGTAATAGTCACCAGCACGGCTTGCAATAGCTGTGTTAGGGTGATTTTCATCCATAAAGGTTTGCAGTTCAACCCACTTTGCACACTATTTCCTTAATCTTTGAAGTAGGCACAATGGATTCCACAACTGGCATAGGTATCTCAGGGTTAGCCCCAAACCCTTCAAAATCTTTCTTAATTTCCATACTAATTCTCACCCTTTTTGTCACAGGGTTGGCAATAGAAGCTTTCTTGGGGCTCATGGTGACTTTGCAGGTGCAATCACTAAAAACGCTGTGATAATATGAAATGTTCCGATTGTATGTTTGGATGCGGCCGCGGTGGCTGGCTTGTAAACACTGGCACCCACGGGACAAGTGAGGCGCGCTCAGGCCACACGTGGACTCGTCTCGAGCGGCACGAATTGCGTTGGTCGAGTTTTTTAGCGCTAGTCAAGGCAAAATTTTTTGCGTTAAAATGTATCGCTAGTCAGATTTAACCTTATACGATGCCTTCGTTGGTCGAGGGTCCACTCTATATTTATAGATGGGGTTGTAAAAGAAGTAAATGCTAGGGTGTTTGGGAGAGGGGTGGGATTAAATTATGGGGAATCAAATACAAAATGGGAATTGACACAGTTGCTTTTTGCTGATGATACTGTGCTCATGGGAGATTCTAAAGAAAAATCACAAAGGTTAGTGGATGAGTTTGGGAGTGTGTGTAAAGGTAGGAAGTTGAAAGTGAAAAAGAAAAGAGTAAGGTGATGAGGGTCTCAAATGATTTAGATAAAGAAAAATTGGATATCAAATTGGGGAGGAGTAGTATGGAAGAAGTGAATGTTTTCAGATACTTGGGAGTTGACGTATCGGTGGATGGATTTATGAAGGATGAGGTTAATAATAGAATTTATGAGGGGAAAAAGGTGAGTGGTGCGTTGAGGTATATGTGGAGACAAAAAAACGTTATCTATGGAGGCAAAGAAGGTAATGTATGAAAGTATAGTAGTACCAACACTCTTATATGGGTGTGAAGCTTGGGTTGTGAATGCAGCAGCGAGGAGGTGGTTGGAGGCAGTGGATATGTCCTGTCTAAGGGCAATGTGTGGTGTAAATATTATGCAGAAAATTCGGAGTGTGGAAATTAGGAGAAGGTGTGGAGTTAATAAAAGTATTAGTCAGAGGGCTGAAGAGGGATCGTTGAGGTGGTTTGGTCATTTAAAGAGAATGGATCAAAGTAGAATGAAATGGAGAGCATATAAATCTGTAGGGGAAGGAAGGCGGGGTAGGGATTGTCCTCGAGAAGGTTGGAGGGAGGGGGTAAAGGAGGTTTTGTGGGCGTGGGGCTTGGACTTCCAGCAAGCGTGCATGAGCGTGTTAGATAGGAGTGAATGGAGACGAATGGTATTTGGGACCTGACGATCTGTTGGAGTGTGAGCAGGGTAATATTTAGTGAAGGGATTCAGGGAAACCGGTTATTTTTATATAACCGGACTTGAGTCCTGGAAATGGGAAGTACAGTGCCTGCACTCTAAAGGAGGGGTTTGGAATATTAGCAGTTTGGAGGGATATGTTGTGTATTTTTATACGTACATATATGCTTCTAAGGTGTTGTGTTCTGAGCACCTCTGCAAAAACAGTGATTATGTGTGAGTGAGGTGAAAGTGTTGAATGTTGATGAAAGTATTTTCTTTTTGGGGATTTTCTTTCTCTTTTGGGTCACCCTGCTTCGGTGGGAGACGGCCGACTTGTTGAAAAAAAAAAAATTGATTAAGATATTAGATGCAGACACATGGCAGCTGGCTGCCAGGAAGGTTTACATCAGTGGTAAGACTAGGCTTTCCTTTTCCCTGAAAATAATGGCCTCTCCTGTATGCTAACTACAGCACAGAGTGGAAATGTCCCACGACGTGTTTGTACAGAATTCGGTTGCAAAATGGACAGATGCATGTGTTGCCCTAAATCTATGGCATGCTTTACTGGTCTTCCTCCCATGCAACTCCTTGAACTTGGTTAGAATGTGTTAACCATGTTTTATTGAAAACATGTTACTGGGATGTGCATTACTAGGGACATGGCCTTGTGTCTTAACAGCCTACACATTAAGATGTATATATTTTTTATTTCCTTGGAAATACAATACATCTTCTGGCACTGATATTATGAAGCACCTCTTTTTATTCTTACATGTAGTCATTTTTAGGGATAATTGCTCCTTATATTTAATGGTCAATTTACTGTTAGAACCATTTGTAATTTTTGTATTGTTCTTGGATCATTTACATATAGCCAGGTAATTACCTTTATCTAGGTAATTTATAAGAGGCATATTGTGCCCCTCTTTCAGTGTGGTAAAAGATGTATTAAACTCATTAGTAAAAGTGTATTTACAATTAAGATTTCAAGAATGTGATTTATTCAAACTACATTTTGCTTGCAGGCATCAGAATGTTTATGGAATACTGCAGTGGGATACGGCTATGTCAAGCCCATACCTCGGGGTGAAATTTTGGTATTTGCTGGGTCCATGGCAGTTTTAGGATATAATTTCCGTTCCTCAAAGCCTCTCAGCAGACTAATCAACTCCCTTCTTCAGTAAGTTTATTAAAACTTTTTTAGTTTCCATAGTAGATATAAATGATTGGTGGAATGATAAGGTAAAGAGAGTGGTAAGGGAAGAATGGTTAATATTAGAGGTTTTGTACAATATGAATATGATATTCTGAAGGCTGAGTTCATGGAGAAAAAAGTCAGAGGTTAAATAAGGGAAGGGAGGCTTGCAAAAAAAGAGCCAGTGAGAGAATAGGTGAGTTTATCAGCAAATTTTGCTGAGCATAAGAAAATCTTGAAGAGATTACTAAGTTAAACAAAAATTTGGGAACAGATAGATTTGGCAGTTGAAAACAAGTATGAATATTTTAGATGGGGGCAGTGGAAATACTGGAAAGGTGAAAGAATATTTTGAGTGTTAAATGACGATGATGAGAGGCAGTGATTTCATGCATCAGGCAAGGAGGAATAACGTCTTGTAGAAGTAAGGAAGAGCCAGATATGAATGTAGGAAAAGTGCCCTAGACAGTGTAGAATGAAAGGAGGTAAAGCAGCTGAAACAGAAGGGATTAATGCACAGTTGTTAACAGCAGTTGTTGGTGTATTTAATATATTCATGAAAATAGTGAAGGCTTCTGAGGGAAAAGGGGACAAGAGTAAATGTAAGAATCAAAATTTTGAAATGTAAACACACATTGTAACCTTAGCAAAGAAATAAAATTTTATATTTATATGTGAGTGAGGTGAAAGTGTTGAATGATGATGAAAGTATTTTCTTTTTGGGGATTTTCTTTCTTTTTTGGGTCACCCTGCCTCGGTGGGAGACGGACGACTTGTTGGAAAAAAAAAAAATCCCAGACAATAGTAAATGACCAAGGCAGGTGTAAATGTTCACGTGTCGGTGTGTTTGTGACAATTTGAGTACAATTTCAGTACCTAATACATGTATTAGTGTCAGAACAAAGACTGGCTATGAAATCACAAGAACTACTATAAATTGTAATTATCAGAACATAAAAATTATATAAAATAATAAAAAACGAGAAAAAAAAGTATATCGGCAACACTTCTACAAGCGGCAGGACTCAATGTTGCCGTCAGGCGAGCAGCCAGCGCCAGCTTCGTGGTCTCATAGCTTGGTAAGTACTGGTC
The DNA here is from genome assembly GCF_038502225.1 of Cherax quadricarinatus. Taxonomy (NCBI): domain Eukaryota; kingdom Metazoa; phylum Arthropoda; class Malacostraca; order Decapoda; family Parastacidae; genus Cherax; species Cherax quadricarinatus. Next base: position 17,031,476 of record NC_091294.1, read on the forward strand.
CTAAATTTTTTTTTGTCTTATTACACATAGAAATTTGTCCTGGGCGAGTGAGCATAGTTCTACGTTTGGACAGTTAATGGGTTAAACAGTTGAGGGCAAGGCAGAAAGTAGAGTTGAAGAACAAGTAGAGTTAGGAAAGGAAACAGATATCTGTGCTAAATGTTTATATTGACGCTACATGTGAACAGTGCTTAATTAACCCTTTGAGGGTGCAAGCCATAGATCTACCCCTTGTCCAAATTTTTTCAGAAGTTCAACCTTATCTCTCATGGTTAATGTATGGTGTTTGCACTTTACACAATGAGAAACATTTCCTTTATTTGTTGGAACCAAGGCTAGGGCTAAAAGTGAGAAGGTTTTAGCAATAAATGGAGAGAGAAACAAATTGAAATGACTTGTGCTGTAAGTAGCACCACCAAACGGTAGCAGCAGGTTGGTGCGGTGACTGCCAGAAATTTTAACCCTTTCATGCTTGCTTTCCATTTTGTTTATTATTATAATCAAGGGGGAGTGCTAAACCCATAGGATTATGCAGCACCTATGGGGGGGATGTAGAAGGTATTGAGGCTTAATTCAGAGAACCGAGGCACAGATTCAATTCCCTAGATCAAGAGCCCCTCACCAACATCAAGGAACCTTCCTTGAGGGCTTTCCATTTTGAGTTTCTATTCACACAAAAAATAGAAGATTTACTGTTATGCAGACTACTGAATTACGTATTGTAAAAAATGGTATAAATAATATTAGCGCATTTGTGAAAGCATGTTAAACCCACCAGTTGATGTGTATTGGATGTGGAACATAATTTGTTTACATTGAACATCAGCAGAAATTTAACATTTCTGCTACTTTGATCTCATTTTCAAGTTACAGTGTACAGTACTTTCCATTGTGAAACTAATCAAAATCATATCTATTATGTAAGAAACACGTTATGTAGCATATATACAAGATACACGTGCACCCACAGTATGATAAATTTCACATAAGGTGTGGTAGCCGGGTGGAGGGAAAAAATTAGGTTTCTCTGGTCCAGCACCAGAGAAAATGTGTATCGATCTGACTTTGACCCAGTCACTCCCCTTATCGTATTCGGCTTTGTTTATAATTCTCGGCTTGACTTCTCATCAATTCTCCCTTCATTTATGATGGCATCTAAAGGTAGTTCTTAGAAATTATTAAACTCAGTGAACAAGGTACGTATATGTCAATGAGGTGCTTTAAATATCATACGGCTATGTAGCCTGCCTGGGCTACATAGTTACGCTTGCCAGGGCTACATAGTTACGCTTGCCAGCTACCTGCCCCTGACTTCCTACAAATAAATACTACTTGCCTCTCATCCAGCACTAAGACTACACATATTTTAAGGTAAGTAATGAATGTACTGTTGCAGTTTTTTTTTTTTTCATTATGCACTGCATGCAGCAGGATTTTTTTTTATACAGTGCACACTTACTACACAGACCTATTCTGTCATATGTAGGCCCAAATTTACCGGTCAGCCCAAATTTACCGGTCACAGCTTATGTGAGTAAGCTGAGCTCATGGTGACCTCCAATGGCTTCAAAGCCACCTTTTCTTTTATGGACAATGTACGGTGTATGTGCTTTCCACAACAAGAAGCATTTCTTTTATTCATTGGAACCTTAGCTAGGGCTAAAAGTGAACAGGTTATAACAGTAAATGGAAAAAAAGAAATTGGAATGACTTATGCAGCAAGTAGCATCACCAAACGGTAGTGGCAGGTTGGTGGGCGACTCCAAAAATTTTAAATTGTGCTAGCTGAAATTAGTGCCGGATTACTGATTGATGGAGTAGTGATGGCCAACCTGTAATCACTGTGTAATGCATGTAGGTCTGATGATGACAAGTGTGAACCCTTTCACTATCGGTGCCATAGTACTACGGCTTGCAAGCCAGTGTTGGTGCCGTAATATTATGTCAAAATTCTAGTGGTTTCAGATCTAGCGGGAGAAAGCTGGTAGACCTATATGTGAGAGAATGGGTCTGTGTGATCAGTGTGCACAGTATGTATAATAAAAATCCTGCAGCACGCAGTACATAATCAGAGAAAAAAACTACTACCGTGTTTTTGGTTTAAAACGCCGACTTTGAGGTGTACATTGTAACCTCTGCTTATGAGCGCATCCACATGCGAGTTTTTCCAGATACGAACAGCTGCTCGGTCACTTTTTTGCTTCCAGACGCAAGCAAAATTTCCAGATGCGAGCGGGCCTCAAGGGAGGTTAATTGACACTGGTGAGGGGGCTCTTGCTCTTGATCTAGGGAATTGGATCTCAGTTGTTTGTTGGACTATCTTATTGAAACTTGGGCAATGTATGATGAAAAGAAGCTTATTAACCCTTAGTATTTAGTCATTTAGTATTTAGTCAACTTACTCCACAATTTGTAATAATTTAGGGTTAAGAATTAATCTAAGAGTGGCTATGCATGGTGTGGCCCTACTGGGCCGAGGTGGGTGGTTGTTGGTTGTCGGCAGAAGTGGATGGTTGAGGTTCTGGTACTAAAGTCGGTGGTTGTATTGGATTGTGCATAAATTCTGTAATGCATCTCTGGCTTCTTTTACCCTGCAGTACATTACAGTAGGACCCCACTTATGTGGCAGGTTAGGTTCCACGCTACTGCCGGAAAGCAGATATCACTGGAAAGCATAATGCCATTTTTTCCACTTATAAATGCATGTAAATGCCAGATAACAAGTATACACTAACATATATTAAGTTAGCAATAGACCAAGGCATTAAAAAACATTAAAAAGTAAAATACACACACAGTACACTCATTATTTACCTGAAAATAATGTAGGGCAAAAGGTGAGTAGTATTTACTGTAAGAAGTCAGGTGTGGTAGCCCTCCTGGCCACCCCACCCACACTTAACCCTTTGAGGGCCCGTGCCGTAGATCTACGGCTTTACGTTGAGGGTCCAAACCGTAGATCTATGTCATGAGCTCAGCTCACTCTGATAAGCTGTGAGCAGTAAATTTTGGCCTAGATATGAGAGAATGCATCTATGTGGTATGTGTGCACCACATAAAACAAATCCTGCAGCACATAGTGCATAATGAGAGAAAAAAAACTGAGACTGTAATTTTCGATTAAAACAGTGACTTTGCAGTGTTTTTTCGTATGTTTTTTATAGTTGTATTTGTGATTTCTTGGTCTCATTTGATAGAATGGAACATATATTACAGAAATAGAGATGATTTTGATTGGTTTTAGTACTGGAAATGGCTTGAAACTGAGCTCAAAGTAGCGGAAGTGTTAAATTTTTGCCGATGTTCAAGAGTAAACAAATGACCTCACACGTCTAATACACGTCTGCTGGTGGGTCTAATATACGTTCACAAATGTGCTGATATTATTTATACAATTATTACAATATTGCATAACTGTAAATCTTCTATTTTTTGGTTTGAATAAAAATTCATTATATGAATAAAAAATCAAAATGGAATTCATTAGTAAAGCCTGTAAACGTAACTAATGAACAGAGGGTATGTTAGTTTAGTGCCAGGAATGAGTGCATTGTTTATTCTGGACTCTATTTTGAAAATGGAGTATTTTGAACTTTGCATTAACCCCTTCAGGGTCCAAGGCCAAAATCTGAAGTGGTGCTCCAGTGTCCAAGAAATTTTGAAAAAAAAAAATTATTTTTTTCTTACAGAATTAAAGAGCATATTTTTGTGAAGGTAATAAGACAAAAAAAAAAATTCTGATCAGTACTTACCGAGATACAGTGCCAAGAAGTTTGTCCAAAATGATGTGGTGGCGGCAACATCGACGAATTCCACATACGCGCATTACATTATTTAGCGGTTTTTATAGTTTTTTCTTTTCTTTTCCAATTTTTTTCTTTTCCTACTAACATTTGGGGCCTGAGAGACCAATACTGTATATAATGTATACTATATATAAACTCACTGTATTGAACACAATAACCACACTAAAGTTATCATATTATTGGTTACCACTGTTTATTACAATAAACATGCACAAATCTTGTATAATACTAATGTTCTATCATATATTTACATATTTACAATCACTGGACATGGTTTTAGAACTGCTGGAGCTTGTGGAACTCCTTGAAACAAGGCACCATACACAGAGGCACCTTGCATTCCTCACACATAAACCGAGTGTCTTTGCGTCTTTGTTGCCGTCGTTTTGTTTGTGCACAGACGATGCATCTCTTCTGAGCAAATTTCTTCTGAGTTGAAGGAAGCTGTATTATGAAATGATCACCTTCCCTCCTCAAACGCTTGGGTATATCCTGAGGAATTCGAGGACCTTGTTGTATAGCAGGTGTTCTTACCTAGTACTTCATTATGAGTTGTCTGACAACAGACAAACAAAATTCACCATACGGTGGTCTGTTGCCAGTCTTTATTTGGTACATATTATATAGGTAGTAGGTTGGTAGACAGCAACCACCCAGGGAAGTACTACCGTCCTGCCAAATGACTGTGAAACAAAAACCTGTAACTGTTTTGCATGATGGTAGGATTGCTGGTTTCTTTTTCTGTCTCATAAACACGCTAGATAACAGGGATATCTTGCTTCTCCTACTTGCACTTTGGTCACACTTCACAGACACGCACATGCATATATATATATACATACATCTAGGTTTTTCTCCTTTTTCTAAATAGCTCTTGTTCTTTTTTATTTCTTCTATTGTCCATGGGGAAGTGGAAAAGAATCTTTCCTCCGTAAGCCATGCGTGTCGTATGAGGCGACTAAAATGCCGGGAGCAATGGGCTAGTAACCCCTTCTCCTGTATACATTTACTAAAAAAGAGAAGAAGAAAAACTTTATAAAACTGGGATGCTTAAATGTGCGTGGATGTAGTGCGGATGACAAGAAACAGATGATTGCTGATGTTATGAATGAAAAGAAGTTGGATGTCCTGGCTCTAAGCGAAACAAAGCTGAAGGGGGTAGGAGAGTTTCAGTGGGGGGAAATAAATGGGATTAAATCTGGAGTATCTGAGAGAGTTAGAGCAAAGGAAGGTGTAGCAGTAATGTTAAATGATCAGTTATGGAAGGAGAAAAGAGAATATGAATGTGTAAATTCAAGAATTATGTGGATTAAAGTAAAGGTTGGATGCGAGAAGTGGGTCATAATAAGCGTGTATGCACCTGGAGAAGAGAGGAATGCAGAGGAGAGAGAGAGATTTTGGGAGATGTTAAGTGAATGTATAGGAGCCTTTGAACCAAGTGAGAGAGTAATTGTGGTAGGGGACCTGAATGCTAAAGTAGGAGAAACTTTTAGAGAGGGTGTGGTAGGTAAGTTTGGGGTGCCAGGTGTAAATGATAATGGGAGCCCTTTGATTGAACTTTGTATAGAAAGGGGTTTAGTTATAGGTAATACATATTTTAAGAAAAAGAGGATAAATAAGTATACACGATATGATGTAGGGCGAAATGACAGTAGTTTGTTGGATTATGTATTGGTAGATAAAAGACTGTTGAGTAGACTTCAGGATGTACATGTTTATAGAGGGGCCACAGATATATCAGATCACTTTCTAGTTGTAGCTACACTGAGAGTAAAAGGTAGATGGGATACAAGGAGAATAGAAGCATCAGGGAAGAGAGAGGTGAAGGTTTATAAACTAAAAGAGGAGGCAGTTAGGGTAAGATATAAACAGCTATTGGAGGATAGATGGGCTAATGAGAGCATAGGCAATGGGGTCGAAGAGGTATGGGGTAGGTTTAAAAATGTAGTGTTAGAGTGTTCAGCAGAAGTTTGTGGTTACAGGAAAGTGGGTGCAGGAGGGAAGAGGAGCGATTGGTGGAATGATGATGTAAAGAGAGTAGTAAGGGAGAAAAAGTTAGCATATGAGAAGTTTTTACAAAGTAGAAGTGATGCAAGGAGGGAAGAGTATATGGAGAAAAAGAGAGAGGTTAAGAGAGTGGTGAAGCAATGTAAAAAGAGAGCAAATGAGAGAGTGGGTGAGATGTTATCAACAAATTTTGTTGAAAATAAGAAAAAGTTTTGGAGTGAGATTAACAAGTTAAGAAAGCCTAGAGAACAAATGGATTTGTCAGTTAAAAATAGGAGAGGAGAGTTATTAAATGGAGAGTTAGAGGTATTGGGAAGATGGAGGGAATATTTTGAGGAATTGTTAAATGTTGATGAAGATAGGGAAGCTGTGATTTCGTGTATAGGGCAAGGAGGAATAACATCTTGTAGGAGTGAGGAAGAGCCAGTTGTGAGTGTGGGGGAAGTTCGTGAGGCAGTAGGTAAAATGAGAGGGGGTAAGGCAGCCGGGATTGATGGGATAAAGATAGAAATGTTAAAAGCAGGTGGGGATATAGTTTTGGAGTGGTTGGTGCAATTATTTAATAAATGTATGGAAGAGGGTAAGGTACCTAGGGATTGGCAGAGAGCATGCATAGTTCCTTTGTATAAAGGCAAAGGGGATAAAAGAGAGTGCAAAAATTATAGGGGGATAAGTCTGTTGAGTGTACCTGGTAAAGTGTATGGTAGAGTTATAATTGAAAGAATTAAGAGTAAGACGGAGAATAGGATAGCAGATGAACAAGGAGGCTTTAGGAAAGGTAGGGGGTGTGTGGACCAGGTGTTTACAGTGAAACATATAAGTGAACAGTATTTAGATAAGGCTAAAGAGGTCTTTGTGGCATTTATGGATTTGGAAAAGGCGTATGACAGGGTGGATAGGGGGGCAATGTGGCAGATGTTGCAAGTGTATGGTGTAGGAGGTAGGTTACTGAAAGCAGTGAAGAGTTTTTACGAGGATAGTGAGGCTCAAGTTAGAGTATGTAGGAAAGAGGGAAATTTTTTCCCAGTAAAAGTAGGCCTTAGACAAGGATGTGTGATGTCACCGTGGTTGTTTAATATATTTATAGATGGGGTTGTAAGAGAAGTAAATGCGAGGGTCTTGGCAAGAGGCGTGGAGTTAAAAGATAAAGAATCACACACAAAGTGGGAGTTGTCACAGCTGCTCTTTGCTGATGACACTGTGCTCTTGGGAGATTCTGAAGAGAAGCTGCAGAGATTGGTGGATGAATTTGGTAGGGTGTGCAAAAGAAGAAAATTAAAGGTGAATACAGGAAAGAGTAAGGTTATGAGGATAACAAAAAGATTAGATGATGAAAGATTGAATATCAGATTGGAGGGAGAGAGTATGGAGGAGGTGAACGTATTCAGATATTTGGGAGTGGACGTGTCAGCGGATGGGTCTATGAAAGATGAGGTGAATCATAGAATTGATGAGGGAAAAAGAGTGAGTGGTGCACTTAGGAGTCTGTGGAGACAAAGAACTTTGTCCTTAGAGGCAAAGAGGGGAATGTATGAGAGTATAGTTTTACCAACGCTCTTATATGGGTGTGAAGCGTGGGTGATGAATGTTGCAGCGAGGAGAAGGCTGGAGGCAGTGGAGATGTCATGTCTGAGGGCAATGTGTGGTGTGAATATAATGCAGAGAATTCGTAGTTTGGAAGTTAGGAGGAGGTGCGGGATTACCAAAACTGTTGTCCAGAGGGCTGAGGAAGGGTTGTTGAGGTGGTTCGGACATGTAGAGAGAATGGAGCGAAACAGAATGACTTCAAGAGTGTATCAGTCTGTAGTGGAAGGAAGGCGGGGTAGGGGTCGGCCTAGGAAGGGTTGGAGGGAGGGGGTAAAGGAGGTTTTGTGTGCGAGGGGCTTGGACTTCCAGCAGGCATGCGTGAGCGTGTTTGATAGGAGTGAATGGAGACAAATGGTTTTTAATACTTGACGTGCTGTTGGAGTGTGAGCAAAGTAACATTTATGAAGGGATTCAGGGAAACCGGCAGGCCGGACTTGAGTCCTGGAGATGGGAAGTACAGTGCCTGCACTCTGAAGGAGGGGTGTTAATGTTGCAGTTTAAAAACTGTAGTGTAAAGCACCCTTCTGGCAAGACAGTGATGGAGTGAATGATGGTGAAAGTTTTTCTTTTTCGGGCCACCCTGCCTTGGTGGGAATCGGCCAGTGTGATAATAAAAAAAAAAAAAAATTATATGCATTGAGCATTGAAATATCCATGAGATGGAAGAAAAGTTTCATGTACCACTTGTAACTCTTGCAAACACAATCAACAAAACCAATCTGCATGTCACATTTGTCAACCAAGCGCATGTTTTGTATATAATCAATCACTGTCACTGGTTTTCGAATACGTTCATTAGTCACTCGATCAACTTTGCCACTGTCTTGCGTTTCATTACGGTGAATGGTTGTCAACAATGTGACATCTCGTTTGTCATGCCACCATAATGCCATAATGTCATTGGCAGTAAACACCTGCACGTCATCACCACGAGCACCTGCGTTGAGCCTGGGCATATGTTTACGGTTAGAACACACTGTGCCACACTTATCTGTCTTGTTCACTTGCATGAAATCACTGAGTAATGGGCTTGTGTACCAGTTATCACCTGAGATACCCAATAACATCTTGGTATCTTTCAATGTTTTACTTCCCGTGTATACAACAATATCCAACACCAGGCCACTGTCACAGTCACAGAGTACAAACAGCTTTATACCAAAGCGTTTCCTCTTGCTCGGTATGTACTGCTTGAATGACAGTCTACCTTTGAACAAAATCAAAGACTCGTCAATTACAAGATTCTTGAATGGATAAAAGTATATGCTGAACTTTTGTTTGAGATACATAAAAACATTTCTAATCTTGTATAACCTGTCACTTCTGTCAGGTCTGGTTTTGTCAGATAAGTGCAACATACGTAACAGTAAGATAAACCTGTTCACTGGGATGATTTCACTGAAGACCGGGGTAGAAATTAGCCGATCTGTAGACCAGTATGCTTTTATATTATGCTTATAGACATGATGCATAAGCATTATTGTTGCAAAAAGGAAATACATTTCTGCAACAGTCGTCTCTTTCCACCAGTGTAGTCTTGACTGTGGCGATATGATCGTATTTGCCATGGTGTACTCAAAATACTTATTACTTTCCCTGACAATAGTTTCCATCAATGGCAGGTCAAAGAATAATTCAAAGAATTCCAGTTCATTGGCCGTGGTTCCAAGGGGACAAGTAGGTAGAATTCCACTTTGAGAGTCATCAAAGTGGTGGGGCTTGGGAACAAAATTGGGATTTTGCTGCCAATCCCAGATACGGTTTGCTGGTGGATACTGGACATCATAGGCTGGTTGTGCGGGTGGTTGTGGTTGTGGTGGGCTGGTGGCTGACGCTCCGCTTTGTCCTTGAACTGAGGAATCAGCAGCGTGGGGTCCCAGCCTGGGCTGGTGAGTCACGCATGGCGGTGCCACTACCATCACCACTACCACCATCTACTGATGCCTGTGGTTTATCCATGCCAAGTGTAGCCACATCATCCTCACTATCACTATCTAAACCTGGTGTAGGGCCATGGGATGTACTCTGGGATGTACTCCAGGATGTACTCCGTTCCCTGGGCACAGCATAGAGTACACTGCCCGAGCGCATGCGGCGGCGTACATACCGACGCTTCACTGGTTAATATGATTCCTCACTATCACTACTCGAATGATCGTCAAGCGCAATAAAATCACAATCCACGTCACTATCATCATCATTACTGAAGTCAGAGGCCTGGCCACGCAAAAATATTAGTTTTCTCTTGCGTTGAGGTACAGCTGACCGTGGCTGACGAGTGCCCACACCAGAGGTAGAAGGTTGAGGATCGTCAGGGTTTTCTGCACTATTATCGATATCCTGGTCATTCCTTTCGGTCACTAACTGATCAAAGCCATAGAATTCGTCTTCATTTCCACTTCCATCAGTGTCAGAACTATCAGATAGGAAGAGGAGAGTCCCAATTTTCCGTGGAGTGAGAGCCGACTTGCGATGAGGCATGGTGAACAAGGGTAACTGAGCCGGCATTCCCACAATGCTATGCGGGCGCCTAGATTTTTTGTTTATGGCGCACACCCACCACGCAGACCCGTTCTCTCACATGTAGGCCTATGAGTGCTTTCGCGTTAAATTTGACGGTGCTAGAATTTTGGTGTAGATCTACGGTTTGGACACTCAACGTGAAGCTGTAGATCTACGGGACGGACCCTGAAAGGGTTAAATTGGCCAAATTACCAATTACTGATCACTTTATTTTGTAGTTGAAACAGTTGACTTGGTGAATTCTTGTGCTCAGTCAATAGAATAGAAGTAATACTAGTGAAATAGCTAAGAATTTGGTCGACTGGAATAATGTAATTGGCCTGAAATGGGAGTCAAAGTCGGAAATGTCGCCGATGCGTAAATATCGCTGACACATCAAAATTCGCGAGAGCACAATTTTGTCAGTTTTCCATCAAATTTCGTACTTTTTGTTTTATTACCTTCAGAAAAAGATTATCTACCATTTCATAAGAAAAAATAACAAAATCATTTTTTGAAAATTCTTGGACACTGGTGCACACTGAAATTTGGCCTCTGGACCCTGAAAGGGCTAATATACTACAACGACGCTTAAAGTGCCCTAGAGTGATAAAATGCATATACAGTACACTCATTACTTACCTTAAAATATTTGTAGTCTTAATGGTCTTAATGTAGGATGAGAGGTGAAAAGTATTTATTTGTAGAAAGTCGTGTGGGAGGTAGGGTATGGAAGCCTGCCTGGCCACCCCACCCACTATGTAAACAAACTGACAAAGTGTCTGGTTATGGTTCATAAACATTCATACAAACACCTTACAGTGTGTACAAGTTGTCCCCACAGTGGTACAGTAGAATAAATAAAGACCAACACTTTTATTCTTATGTAATTTTTAGAAGGAATGATGCTCTGACAAATTATTACTTATTATATAGGTAGTAGGTTGGTAGACAGCATCCGCCCAGGGAGGTACTACCGTCCTGCCAAGTGAGTGTAAAACGAAAGCTTGTAATTGTTTTACATGATGGTAGGATTGCTGGTGTCCTTTTTTTCTGTCTCATGAACATGCAAGATTTCAGGTATGTCTTGCTACTTCTACTTACACTTAGGTCACACTACACATACATGTACAAGCATATACATGTATATACACACCCCTCTGGGTTTTCTTCTATTTTCTTTCTAGTTCTTATTCTTGTTTATTTCCTCTTATCTCCATGGCGAAGTGGAACAGAATTCTTCCGTAAGCCATGCGTGTTGTAAGAGGCGACTAAAATGCCAGGAGCAAGGGGCTTGTAACCTCTTCTCCTGTATATATTACTAAATGTAAAAGGAGAAATTTTCGTTTTTCCTTTTGGGCCACCCCGCCTTGGTGAGATACGGCCGGTGTGTTGAAAGAAAGAAAGATTACTTATTATTATTACAAATTATTATTATAATCATAATAAAAAAGAAGTGTTAAACCCACAAGGGTCATGAATGGCTATAGATAGAGTGAAGGCATGTGAAAGGAATAAATTTTTAGTTAAATTACTGGTGTTTGACTAGAGAAAACGTAATTCTTCCGACTCCGACAAACCGCTTGGTAACCAAATCTCATATTTGTCAATTTTTATACTGCGGGTGTATGTATCATGTTTATATGTTATGTAGTGTGTTTATTATATAATTTTTGAAAAATATCATAGATTGATTAATGGAAATGTCTATGTTAACGTAGTACATATATGACATTTAATGTGCCCAAGAGATTTATTATTATTACTATGGCACCTTCAAGAGTAGAGATACTCTTAGTGATTTTAATATGTACCGGCATGCCAGCACATTGTATAAGTATATTTAGGTATAGGTACACATAAGCACATATAATTATCAGAGTACATATAAAATATGCAATAACTTTAAAACACTTGAAATTTTGGAAAATTTCCTGACACAATAGAGAGATGTGCTCATGGAGAATGTAAACAAACTGGGTGGGGCACTCCTTTGAAAGACCACTCTCCATATAGTAAATTTTGGTCATAATTTGAAATCGCCATATTAGTGGAACCCTGTAAGGCGAAACGCCATAAAGTGGGGCCCTACTGTATATATTATTCCCCACTCTTCAAGGACCTAAACTTATTGTACAAAACATTTGCACCACTACTGTGCAATCTACATTTACAGAATCATAAATTCTGATATTAACCCTGAACTGAAATCACACTTTATTGATAGTTGCAACAAGACCCATAGACACAATACTAGACACAAAAATCTCTTTGACATTCCTCATGTCCAGCTAAATCTCTACAAAAATTTGATGTATGTAAAAGGGCCTTAAATCTGGAACTCCCTGCCTGAAAACTCTATAACAGCAGACCTAACCACCATTTTCAAACTACCGTTAAAAAGCATCTCATCTCCCTAACACAGCCCATCATCAACTGACTGTATGAAAACCACCTATTCTCTTTTTTGTATCATGAACACGTCCAAAATAAAATAGACTTACTCTCGTCATCTGTAATTCCCCCTAATTTACACTTACACTCGCCCAAATGACTGTACATGTAAACATAAAATTCCTAATACTATAGCTATTGCCTAATAAATCTTAATTTAATCCTAAGTTTGTCTAAGATACTCTACCAATGTAGGAGCTTTAACCCATAAACGGTCCAAACGTATATATATATTCACTACCCCAGTGCCCCGAATATTTTGAAAAATAAAAAAATCGTTTTTTGTTATTGAAAAAAAAGAGCACACTTTTCTAAGTGTTATAGGATGAAAAAAATTTTTTAGTGTCAGTACTTACCAAGATATGAGGTTGCAAAATTGGCACTTGGAGATCACCTGGCGGCAACATGTAGCGCTGCCGCTTGCAGAAGTGTTGCCGATATATGTTTTTTCCATTTTTCATATATAACTTTTATGTTCCGATAATTACAATTTATAGTAGTTCTTGTCATTTCATAACTAATCTTTGTTCTGACACTAGTATTAGGTACTGAAATTGTACTCACTTTGTCACAAACACATTGCAGGTGGACATTTACACCTGCCTTGGTCATTTACTATTGTTTTGGAATATATACAAAGTATTTATAGGTCCCAGCAATGTTTTGGATATGTGGAAGTATATAATAATAATAATGAGGAGGAGAAGAAGAAGAATACGTAATAATAATAAAATAATAAGTTTCCTTGAAGCATGAAAAACAAAGTCCACCCCTGACAGTGACGTGATAAGATGAGATAACATTTGATAAGAGCTGACGTTTGATGAGCATTCACAAGGGTGCAGTGATAAGACTTGATAAGAAAAGATTAGGGCCTGCTTTGTTTTCGCTGGTACACAAACATGTCTGGCTATTTGTCTAACTGTCAAGCTCCCCGTCTGTCTATCCGTCCAGCTCTGTCTCAGAGAGAGCCACAAGACTGCATTGTCATCACGTTTACTCATATCTTCAAGCAGAGTATAGCACTTTGTCTGGATTTTTTGGGTTATCCTAGGTAGTTTACACTATGTATACTTGTATTTATGTGTGCCTGTGAGACAGAGATAGACAGGCAGATAGAAAGAGATAGAGAAAGATAGACAGGGATAGAGACAGACACAGAGAGAGACAGACAGACAGAGAGACAGACAGATAGACATAGATACAGACAGACAAATGGAGATAGAGCCAGGCCGCCAGGAGCTGGCCAGCCACACAACTGGCTGCCACGCAGCTGGCCAGCCAGCTAGCCAGCCAATCAGCCAGTCAGTCAGCCAGCCAGCCTGCCAGCCAGCCAGAATTGTTTCTCTTTACTTAGGGCATAGGTTATAAGACATTCTGAAAGGGTATTGCACAAATATTGCACACGGGTTATTATCGAGGTTTTTTATATTTCCTCGACCACTTGTGGCCACATCCACCTCAGAGCCACTAAACTCAGGGTCAAAATCACTTTCCTCTTAAAATGGGAGTGTTAATACTACATGACATCAGTGAATCCCAGGTGTTTGCGGCACTGTTTGCTCTAGCTGGCGCTCATTTGAACTGGTGCTCCCACAAGGTACTAAGTGGTTCCAGATTTTTTTAATACCACACACTGAGTGTTAGGACCCATTCTATGATGACAAGGCATCTCAGGCCAGTCGTACCAAATTTGAAGGCAGGAAAAATAAAACGTATATATACGTTTGGGGCACTAGCGGTAAAAACGTATATAT
>NC_091294.1:17415588-17433088 GCF_038502225.1 Cherax quadricarinatus
TTTTTAAATTTGCAGTTCAGTAACATTAACAGGTCAACAATAGTGCTGTAACTGTCCACTAGCAATATAAACATTCCTCTAAGTAAGCTTAGTAAGGTATAAACAATGAAGGTTTGAAGCCAACTGAATGAGTAATTCACAAATTATCGCCTAAAAACAAATACGCATTTCAATTTTCTCAATTTCAATAAAATTGACAAAATGGTACTTCACAACCTAAGATCAATCTAAATGTGGCTCTAATTAAGATATACCAGTGCTTAGAATTTGAAGCTGATCACAAGAAGCATTCTCTAATTATCACATGAAAACCAATTCAATAAAACTGTCAGATTATAACTTACAAAGTCCAAAATATTTATATGATCTTTCTTTGGACAAAATCCACCACTGCTGAAAGTTAAAAGCTGTTTGGTTTGTAAATATGTATTTACACTTACTAGGTACTATCCTATCCATACAATGCATCGACCATTAAAATTTGACGCCATTCAGAAGAGGCATAAGAGGGTTATTTAATATAAAAAAAAAAATACCACTCTTTCCAATAATAATCCAAACCTTATAAGTAGGATATATATTTGTTGAAAGTTTGAAGCCAATCACAAGAGGCTTTCTCAAGTTATTATAAGGATTTCAAGGAACCAGGAATGGTCAAAATTTGCAAATCACAAGAGAAAATGCGAGATAAAATATGGAATTGGAGTGCAATAATTCACAAAAAGAGGTAAAAAAAAAACTACTAGGTTATCTATTCTTGATCATTAAAAGAAGTTAAGTAGCATAAAAATGAAAAATGGTAAAGCTGCCAGTACTATAAGAGGAGCAAGGGAAACCCCATTGAACTATTCCTGTCAAACTGGAAAGAGCTGTGAAAATTATGAAAAAAAAGTCATTGTAAATTGTACACGATAGAAATAATCTGACCTGGAATTCCATGATAGAGTTTCGAACCGTATCTCCGGAAATGAGGGCCCCTGATTGTGGATTAGTGACAGCTGGATCCATGTATCCAAACTTGGTCAAGTAAATCTGTGGACAGACAAGCATTATTAATATGACTTTGTCTAAAAAATATTTAGTTGCTAATAATGTATTAATCTAAGTAAGCCAGACTTATGCAGCAAGTAGCTGTCATTATAAAAAAAAAAATAGTTTTTGAGTAAAACTGATACGTAAGAAATATCATTGTGCCTGTCATACCATATTTTAAGTTTACAGAAAAAAAATTGTATTTGTAATCCATTCATTAGCTTACAGATAACTCTTGATATAAAAGTTAGTTGATGTAGAAGTATCAACCCTTTACGACTGAAATAATAAAAAAAAAATTATTTCCTTGCTAAGGTTACAATGTGTTTACATTTCATAATTTGACTGGTAAAAAAAAAAAAAAAGTATCTTACCGAGGCATTTCGGGCAGACTTAAATACTAGTCTGTAAGTGTTAGGTTAAGTCTAGACAGGTGAAGAGTGGCTGAATACAAATATTCAATATTTTATTCAATTATTAATCCCTAACAAAGGTATTAAGTAAGCTCTCAGCATATATACAATGACGTCCATCATGAATAATTCTGCCTTGCTTTACCAGGTAGGTGATTATTATTTATTATTATAATCATGGGGGAAGCGCTAAACCCGGAGGATTATATAGCGCCTTGGGGGGATGTGGAAGGCATTCAGGCTTAATTCGGGGAACTGGAGCACAGATCCAATTCCCTAAATCAAGAGCCCCTCACCAACATCAAGGAACCTTCCTTGAGGGGACCAGGTAGGTGAACAACCACAGTCACCCACGAAACACTACAGTTTTAAAGTAATTTATGAAGCCTAAAACAATATCATGTAATCATATTATCGATTAAAATGTAAACTCCTCATTGTATTATAAAAATGCCTCTCGATTACATAATTAAAGTAGTAGTAATAATAATATAATAATAGTAAATCACAGAATATATACACCAAGAGGTTTATGTTTCTCAGTGTATATACACTGAGAGTTTAGTTTAATTCCTATATTAGGGATTAAAGTATTCTTGAATAGTGGTAAACAGGTTACACACATCCTTAATGACCCTCGTGTATTCGACAGGTTTAAAACTCCATTAACAATTCACCATTAATAATAATAATAATAATAATAAATAATAATAATAATAATAATAATAATAATAATAATAATAATAATAATAATAATAATAATAAACCCTCAGTCTCCAACCTCCTTGCTGTGAAATTCTGAGATCATGTTTGACCATACTATATACCACTACTATATGCTCAGAATTTATAAATGCAAACTAATAATTGTGACATAAAACCTAATGGTGTATGTTGCCTCGGAAAATCACTCAAGGCAGTTTATGAAGAACCTCTGTACATCACAGAGTCAGAGGCAGACAGACTGTAAATGAGATTTCTTAGTCACTTGACTACGTCAACTGATTTACAGGTTTCAGCCACATTGGGTGTCATGCACAATCTTGTATTGAAAAGTTACGTGATAATCTCATGATTTACATCATTACCTAAAGAACACCATCTCTGTACACTGGAAAGGCTGTGAAAGCCTACAAGTCTGCTTGTTATAATTTTGTTCTACCTGCCCCAGTACATGGGGCTGGTAGAACAGAACTATACAAGCAGACCTAATAGTTACAGGAATATATATATATATATATATATATATATATATATATATATATATATATATATATATATATATATATATATATATATATATATTCCTGTAACTATTCGTAGGTTCACTTGTCAGGGTTGTGTTCAGCAACATCGAGAAGTTGTTCTACTGTTCATGTTCCTTGTGCTCTACACAAGCCTTCACAATATATTCAAGCATTGTTCCGACTTACGTATCACATACGTATATATATAGTACCATAGCATTAGAGTACACATTGTTATTATAAAGAACTATGTTTCCTCTTCCTTAATCCAGGAGGTATTCTAGTGAAAACCGTATGGTTTTTCAAGTCTTTCAAGGCCAAGAGATTATCCATACGGACATAACTGTGATGTACTACTAGCACTAGGCGTACGAAGACAAAATGAAAAAAAGTGGTGGGATGCAAATCTGTCTTAAGAAATGACGTCACAAAAGAGCTCAAACAATAGAGCCAACACCTGTGTTCCCTGCTTCTTCCAGAACCAACACCCGTCTTCCCTGCTTCTTCCTGAACCAACACCCGTCTTCCCTGCTTCTTCCTGAGCTAACACCTGTCTTCCCTGCTTCTTCCTGAACCAACACCTGTCTTCCCTGCTTCTTCCTGAACCAACACCTGTCTTCCCTACTTCTTCCTGAACCAACACCTGTCTTCCCTACTTCTTCCTGAACTAACACCTGTCTTCCCTGCTTCTTCCTGAACTAACACCTGTCTTCCCTGCTTCTTCCTGAACTAACACCTGTCTTCCCTACTTCTTCCTGAACCAACACCTGTCTTCCCTGCTTCTTCCTGAACAACACCTGTCTTCCCTGCTTCTTCCTAAACCAACACCTGTCTTCCCTGCTTCTTCCTGAATCAACACCTGTCTTCCCTGCTTCTTCCTGAATCAACACCTGTCTTCCCTGCTTCTTCCTGAACCAACACCTGTCTTCCCTGCTTCTTCCTGAACCAACACCTGTCTTCCCTGCTTCTTCCTGAACCAACACCTGTCTTCCCTGCTTCTTCCTGAACCAACACCTGTCTTCCCTGCTTCTTCCTGAACCAACACCTGTCTTCCCTGCTTCTTCCTGAACCCCCTCTTTACTGTTGTGCAGTTATTTTTTTTTTTCAGAAAATTTATTCGAAGATGCTCACTGAAAAGATGTCAAGTTATTATACGAGTTTTATCTTAAAATGTAAAAAAAAAAAAAAAAAAAAACTGTTCTCACTTTCTAATTAACTGTTTTTATTTATGTAACTGCTGCAGTTCAATGTTATGATGGTGAAGTTTTCTAAGCAGTTATAGATCATTAGAATTTCAAGTTTACAACGTGTATAAGTACCGGAGAATCTTGAGTTATAAATTGTGTGTTATATAAAGCCACAATATTTTTTTTCTTATTCGCCGGTATTCTCCCGGCCTGGGTCTTTTCCAATATTTGCACTTATAAAACAGCCATTTAACGTTAATGCTCTGATGTGTCTGGTAGAAGTACAATATGTTACTTTTTGACTGTTTGTTACTTTATTATACATAAAGTTAAGGCATATTTTACACATTTTATTTTGTCGTTATACTCTTATGTGTGAACCACAATGTCACTGCTACAAAAGAAAACAATGTATGTTACTGTCTCATAATCCGGGTAGTGAAAGAGGTAGCAAATGTGAGAGTTGTTTGTAATTTTAACCTCATTTTGGGATTTAAGATGAAAAATAAAAATAAAAATGGGTGGAGGCCCAGCAGGAATTAACGCAACAATCAGTAAATGTGAATGGAAGTTAGGCAAAAGAGGGGAAGAAGTCAAGATAAAAAAAAAAATCAGCTAGTATGAGGGAGGGTGAAAATGTTAAAAGTACTGGGATGTGATAAGTTTGTCGAGCAGTTATGTGTAGCAGGGAAGCAGGAGATAAAGTAGGTGATATATGTTGAACATTATTATTATTATTATTATTATTAACTGGGAAGCAATAAATCCATAGAGGCCATACATCTCGGGAATGAAAAGCAGTCAAGCTTGAGCCGAGGAAAGGGAGGGCAGCACCGGTTCCTTGGAGCTCTTCACCAGCATGGACACACCCCTCACCATCCTTGAGAGGTGTTTGATGTAAGCGGAAATACGAGTGGAGATAAGTTATGGGAAGAGCTAGGCGTGTGCCTCAGTTATGGGCGAGTGTGAAGAGAGGCACATGTAGCAATAAAGCCTTGTCTAGTAAGACAACGTTTAGCCCTCAGGAGAGCTTTCAACTCTCATGTCATGACTTGAAGAGTGAAAGCTTGTTTTGATACACGTGTATATATTCATTCCTGCGGCATGCACGACCTTCATCGTCTGGGTGAACGAGGAGATATACATACACGCAGTGCATAACTTGCACGTCCAGTTATTGTACTGGTGGGAAGTACAGTAGTGCCCTGCATTCTAAAGGATGGGTGAGGATATTGTAGTTAGGAGGGACATCTCCGCTGTTTTGTCGACGCACCTCTGACAAGACGGTACTGGGGTGAGTGATTTCGAAAATGTTTCTTCTTTTACGGGTTACCCTACCTCGGCGGAAGATGCAAGGTGTTATAAACAATAATTATATAATTATTAAAATTATCATTATTTTTTAACACAAGCCCCTTCCCACCGACGTAGGGTGACCCGAAAAAGAAGAAACACTTTCACCATCACTCAGTCCACCGTCTTGCCAGAAGCGTACCGACATAACAGCACAGATGTCCCTCCTAATTGCAATATCCCCACCCCTCCGTCAGAGTGCAGGCACTACTGTACTTCCCACCAGTATACTAACTGGACATGCCAGCTGTGCACTGCGGGAAAGATATAAAGTATCAACGCGAGTAAATATCTCCAGGCTCACCCTGACGATGAAGGTCTAAAAGACTAAGAGGCAGGGAAGGCCAGAAGACAGAATGGGGGCGGGAAAGGAGCAAGGAGGTGGTGTGATGCTGGCGGTGACAGTGAGCGCAGCAGTCGTAGTAAAGAGAAGTAACAGTGGTAATTGTAAAACAAGTAGTAAAGTAAGTAATTATTATTATTACAATCTAAACTAAGCGCTAAACCCACAACAAAGAGAGAATAATAGTAGGGTACGAATTAGTAAGTGGTGGAAGTGTAAAAGAACAAGAGAACAAAGAAGTACTTGCCCACAGACTTAGGGTAAGTCCCGTCATTCTAACGTTCCTCTCGTAAGTGCGGGTTTTTTGGTGAACTGCTCTACCCACACAGTATTGTGACCTTTTATTTATCTCAGAGATATGTATTTATTATTGCTGTTTATATATATATATATATATATATATATATATATATATATATATATATATATATATATATATATATATATATATACATATACATATATGTATATATATATATATATATATATATACATATATATATATATATATACATATATATATACATATATACACATACATATACACACACACATACATATACACATACATATACACATACATATACACATACATATACACACATACATATACACATACACACATACATACACACATACACACATATATACACATACATATACACATACATACACACATGCATACATACACACATACATACACACAGTTTATTTCTTATTATTGAGGGTTTTCTTTACTTGATCTGGTAGGCAATGCTGTCGCTTCAGACACTTGAGTGTCCGCGGTTCGATCACCGGCAAGGGTGAAAACATTGGGCGTTTCCTTGCACTTGTCCCGTTCACCTTGATGTTTGTCAACTGGTGCGAGTCGCATCCTGAGGGACAAGATTTAAGGACCCCAATGGAAATCAGAGTCCTCAATGACGCACTGACTTTCTTGGGGTATCCTGGTTGGCTTACCCTCCGGAGTTAAAAATCCGAATACAATCTTATCCCTCGAAATTCTACGTCATTTATTCAAATGCTGTCTTATAGGCTTTATGACTAACAAAATATTAAAAAATATGTCAAAGTCGTAACGTCATGGCACAGTCCCAGCGGATGTTGTCAACCGGAAGTGAACCCGGAGAATATTTGTTGGGTAAATGCATCCCGAAAGTTCCGGGATAAAAGATCGTAAACCAGACTGATCAGTTATGACTTCATAAATGGTCCAGAATGGACTGAAACATTAGCAAGATAATCTGATAATGGCCCAGACGGACTGAAATGTTAAACTTGACAAGTCTAGAACAGATCGAAACGTTAAGCTCACTTGATTCAGGAACGGCCAAAACGTTATCAAGTGAACTTTGTCATGGTCAAGGACGGACGGACTTGGTAATGGTACAGGGTGGACCGAAACGTCGTCTAAGGTTTCCTCTCTAGGATATGGGTTATTTGTAAATAAATGTGGATGTCATGGTTACGTCGTTGCAAGGGATGGCTTGCCACGTATCCGATTCTCAACTGCATGCAAAGGCATGATTACATTTTAGGTAAACAATATTTACAGCCCTTCTGGGAGACTTTAAGTTAGTTAAGATTCGTCAGGAAACAGACAAGCGGGGTGGGTCATATTCTGACCCACCATGGAGCTTCTTGTCATCTGACTGAGGCCTTCCACTGGATTACCGGTCCGTCCCTTTAAAAATTGATATTATGCTTTCTATGAGACTGCCTGGATACAAGAAATTATAGTTACCCCCTCCCCTATCCCCCTGATAACTTTCTATTTCTCAGGCGCTTATGACCCTTATGGTTTTAGCGCTTCCTCGTAAATATAATAATTTGCTTTACAAGCAGAGAAATGCCTGAGCGTGATGGTAAAATATACTGAAAAATATGTTAATAGGACACAATATGAGGTTTACGGCGTTTATAGAGACTGTTAGGTAAGACACATATGCAACAGTTAGGTATCTTTATTTCGAAACGTTTCGCCTACACAGTAGGCTTCTTCAGTCGAGTACAGAAAAGTTGATAGAAGCAGAAGATACTTGAAGACGATGTAATCAGTCCATCACCCTTAAAGTTTTGAGGTGGTCAGTCCCTCAGTCTGGAGAAGAGGGGTGATGGACTGATTACATCGTCTTCAAGTATCTTCTGCTTCTATCAACTTTTCTGTACTCGACTGAAGAAGCCTACTGTGTAGGCGAAACGTTTCGAAATAAAGATACCTAACTGTTGCATATGTGTCTTACCTAACAATCTGTCGGTATTTTATACCATTTTAATGTTCATTCTGTCAGACACTGCAACACAAGGGTATCTTGGTACAGACCATCAACTTCAACAACCTCTACTAGTGAGAACGGCTGGGTTTGAGAGGGACCTGCCCTCCCAAAGCAACCTACGTCTCACCTCCTGGCACTATATAAAGCCCCATTCTGTCACTTCAACTTCATATTGTTTCAGACAACGGAACAATGCTCTTCTCCAGACTGAGGGACTGACCACCTCAAAACTTTAAGGGTGATGGACTGATTACATCGTCTTCAAGTATCTTCTGCTTCTATCAACTTTTCTGTACTCGACTGAAGAAGCCTACTGTGTAGGCGAAACGTTTCGAAATAAAGATACCTAACTGTTGCATATGTGTCTTACCTAACAATCTGTCGGTATTTTATACCATTTTAATGTTCATTCGTTTATAGAGACGTTTCGTTCACCAGGGACTTCAAGTTCTAGTGGACGAAACATTTCCTCAATGACTCACGAAATCGTAATGTCATAACCCGCATGGTGTCTCCTCCTCGCATGTCTTATGTTAAACTGTTCATTAGAACTCCTACAAAGGCCGAGTCCAAACAGCATGTATATTATTATGTGTGAGCGTGCTTCAGCACTCGCCCAGCTGAGCCAGGCACTGCCTGCTCACTACCTGACTCTTAATATAATCAGAGAAGCTTCTGAATTATAATACAAAATGATGTTAGTCTGAACTACCAAAAGTACATAACACTCAAGTTGACACTGCAAGAGTTGTCAGTGCATCATTAACTCTAGTGTATTAAGAAACGTAACTTTCAGACTGATTTATTTAGCATTTAGCTAATTCATGTGACGGATCCAACTGTTAGTCATTCACCTGAAGGACTGGTAGAGGCTGGATACTGTCTGCAAATCGCCAGATGAAAGAGCTATCGATGTTTAGGCCTACTTATCAATTTTTCTCAAAGCAACTTTGCGAAGATGTTGCATTTGTTTAACATTCAAGATGAACGGCAATCATCTTGACAATTACAACTATTAAAGGAGCAGTTCTCCAGCGCTATATGACCCTTAAAAATGGGTGTGGGTAGGTGTGAATTGTACCTGCCTCGCATGGACCAGTAGGCCTGCTGCAGTGCTCCTTTATGTTCTTATGATTACAATAATAATAATTTGAGTAGTTCTCGTTCAATATTAACAATGAAAAGTATAATGGCTGCAATGTTTTATCTCAACTTAGTGCAACAAGGACAATCATAATGACAGAGGCCAACATATTTCAAAAGTTTGGTTCCAACTTGACGTACTCCTCAGTAGAGATTACTACTGTCTTCAAATGAAGAATGTCAGTGGGGCCTGAAACCATTTTGAAATGCATCCTATAACGATAAAAATTTTAATGTCACGCTCTGGCATTCACATTATCATAATGCCTTTCGGCTATAATGTTTGCTTAAATAAATAAATAAATAATATATAAACAATAAGGCTTCAGGTAATATTTGACGTGTATACTATCAAATGTTAGTATTCTAATAGGCTATGCCAATTAACGTTTAAACCAATAAAATTATTCTATATACACCCAGTGTCAGAACCTGCATGCCTAACCCTATCTATTCTTCAAATGGCATTTCCCTTGTGAGTCAACCAAGCGTTCAGTCATCATTACAATTCATTCCATCCGACAAGGTATATACAGAACAAGGTGTATATATACATCTCGGTGTATATGCATCGAGTTTATCTTTATCTATGAGGCCTGGTCTCAGACCGGGCCGCGGGGGCATTGACCCCCGAAACCCTCTCCAGGTAAACTCCAGGTATCCCTAGTTTAGGGACTAAATAATTCTTAATGTTAATGCAGATAAATGTTAAAAGAACCGACAGGATGATGAATTAAACACGTATCATTGTGGAAACGTTTCGTCAACTGAGGAAGCTACTGTTGGCGAAACGTTTCCACAATAAAGATACCCAAGTGTTGCACAAGTGTTTAATTCATCATTCTTGATGTTAATGTTTCGGAAACATGAACCTTAATATTAAGACCGAAGTGCAGTCGATACTGCTCAGATATAACTAACCCACAAATTAGTAATTAAGTATACTGATAGTGAATATATTCTGTATTTCATGTTATGTGCACACCTAGAGGTACACTCTAGGCGTGTGTATACACCCAATGTAATCCATAAACCTGTAGGAATTAAAATATGTGATGGGAAGTAGTCATTTGCTAGCAACAAGGTATTAGGATGACTGGACTGCACTTGCTCCAACCAGCTAACCAAGGTTTTGGTTTGTACGTGTGTCGTCTTGATTCTCCTGGTGCAGCACTAAATAAATATGGTACACTGAGATTTCCGCTTATATAACTCTTAGTCATCTGCACATAACGAAAAAAAACTGATTTGTAATGTTACTGGTTGGTTCGTTAGGTTTGAAGCATCTCTACTGTACTGTCTGTATTTCATGTGTGCACTACCAATTAAAAATATTTAATAGTAGAATGAGAATTAAACCACCAATGTATGTACCAAGAAATATACACCATGAAATTCCTGTTGTAAAGAATAGTTACACGAAATGAATGAATGGTAGAGAAACTGATCCTTTGCAAATGAAAAGAATGGAAATAGGAAATATGTTTTGTACCAGTAGTAAAATATCCTGGTAGCATGATCAAACGGTCCATCAACAATACAAGAGGAGCTGACACCCACTATGGCTGTCATGTCAGTATACTCACACAAAGGACGAACTCTAGCATGTGTACGGTCCCACCCCACCAACAGTCGCCAACACCCCTCCAACATTCTGCCCACATACGTCACCGCCCCTCTACCACCTTATCCCACAACCACACCACCACCTGGCAACCAGTATATCTTCACCCAATCTACTTACCACTCACTGCGTTAGTGTGTCAACCGTGGCACTAAATCACACTTAAAATCCGCCAACCACGCTGCTTCATTAAAGATTTCTCTCAAGAAGCTTATTGTTTGTTAAAACTGTTCAGACGTGCACTAGGCGAGATCGGTTCAATCCAGCCCCAGCTGCCCGATGACGCGAAGATTCACAAGCAACCCCAATACCAACAATAGTGGTGACTCACTTCTACTATAGTGCATGTCCTGCCGACCATCCGGCAACACCACACGAGAATATACACCTTACCCCAGCATGCATCTCTTTACGTTACCTTCAAATGTATAATAAACGTAAGAACATAAGGAAGCACTGCAGCAAGCCTACTAGCCCATGGTAGAGAAACTCAATTCACACCCACCCACAGCCACTAGTGTATCTCCAGCCAGGCTCTGATCCAAGAATGTACACTGGTGTTGTAGACTGGTGAACAAGATCCCCTCAAGGGAGGTGCCTTGACGCTGGTGAGGGGCTCTTGATCTAGGGAATTGGATCTGTGCTCCGGTTCCCTGAACTGAATCTGAATACCTTCCATCCCCCCACGTGCGCTGTATAATCCTACGGGTTTAGCGCTCCCCCATGATTATAATAATTATATATGTTGAACAAGATACACTGTCCCCCTGTTATATGCCCTCTCCCCTCCCCCATGCTTCCCCGTCTTTCATTCAAGAGGGAAGTTAATGACTAAGCGTTTGAGATAGCCTCACATGACCTTTCCGTAGCCTTGCGGCATGAGCACATTCTCCAGTAAATCTGGTAAGTACACGAGCACTCAACCGGGAGTGACTCACTCAAGGACTCAAACATTAGTCTGGCAGAGATCCGTGGGTTGGGGGACTGGGGATGGGTTGTTAATAGGCGGGGTGTGTGGGATGGGAAGGTTAGATGGTAGCATGGGAGAGGAAATTGTGGGTGGTGGGGGCGGCTTCCCAGCGAGTGCTGGCCGGATACCTGTATTAGGTCAACCAGGTTAGGGTGTGTGAGGTAGGGTGCGGTACAGGTGTGGCCACTAGTGGTAGAGGTGTGGCCACTAATGACAGAGGTGTGGGCGTGGGCAAGGAGGTGAGATTAAGACAGTCCGGGATGTTTGGGTGGGGGTAACGGTTGGGGGTGTGCTCATTTGTGAGTAGTGGGAGGGGTGCCAGCGTGGGTAGCAGAAAAGTTTAAAGCTTCCTGGTATGTATGGATGTCCATGGATGTGTGAAGTTTGTCAATGTCCACTGAGGGTCACAAGAAAGGATTATTAAAAAAAACTGATAGTTATAACACGAGTCCCTTTACGTTGCTGAAGGGCTCCTGATCCAAGGAATTGTAGCTTCCCTACCCTTTCTCGACTTATAGGTTAATGGAAGATCTCTGTTTAGTGTATTCACTGGTATTTAAAATGATCTACGCAAGGGGAAGATCTTACGTCTTAAAGAAATGGGTTGATTCATGAGACGAGGCTATAACCCTGGCCGGAGGGACGAGGCTATAACCCTGGCAGGAGGGACGAGGCTATAACCCTGGCAGGAGGGACGAGGCTATAACCCTGGCAGGAGGGACGAAGCTATAACCCTGGCAGGAGGGACGAGACTATAACCCTGGCAGGAAGGACGAGACTATAACCCTGGCAGGAGGGACGAGACTATAACCCTGGCAGGAGGGACGAGACTAAAACCCTGGCAGGAGGGACGAGACTATAACCCTGGCAGGAGGGACGAGACTATAACCCTGGCAGGAGGGACGAGACTATAACCCTGGCAGGAGGGACGATTCTATAACCCTGGCAGGAGGGACGATTCTATAACCCTGGCAGGAGGGACGATGCTATATCCTTGCTGGGAGGGACGAGATTATCTCCTTAACAGGACGGACGAGGATATATCCTCGGTTGAAAAGAGGCTATGTTCTTGGGAAGGATGGCTAGACTATCTCAGGTCAGGGATCTTATTGTGGCTAGCTGGTCTAGTGGCTAACGCGACGGGCTGGAGTTTTGAGACTATGACCGCGGGTTCAATCCCGGCCGGGGGTATGGTTTATTTGCAATCGTGTCATTACGATTTCTTGAGTCAGTGATTAAGATTAAGGATATATATCCATTGAGAGTCAAGAGGGGATATAAATGATGAGGTACGCGTAAGGATGAGGTGTATAACGGCTTAAATAATTTAACAACTATAATGGCTTAAATAATTTAACAACTAACCCAAAAACTGACTACGTTTGGGTCCGCCCAGGTCGGAATGAAGAGCCATCTAAAAATCAATTTAGAATAGAGAGTTACCATTTTGCCCAAGGCATTTGTCGATAAGACACTTGGCCTGTTCGGTGTGTGTACTCACTTCTATGTGGGTGCAGGGGTCGATTCATAGCTCCTGGCCCCGCATCTTCACTAGTCGATACTAGGTCACTCCCTCCCTGCTCCGTGAGCTTTATCGTACCTCTTCTTAAAGCTATGTATGGATCCTGCCTCCATCACCTCCCTTTCCAGACTATTCCACTTCTTGACCACTCTGTGACTGAAGAAATACTTCCTAACATCCCTGTGATTCATCTGAGTCTTCAATTTCCAACTGTGACCCCTTGTTGGTGTGTCCCATCTGTGAAACATCCTGTCCCTGTCCAACTTGTCGATTCCTCTCAGTATTTTATGTCGTTATGATTTCATCCCCCTATTTCTCTTTTCTTCCAGTGTCGTCAGGTCGATTTCCCTTAACCTCTCCTCATTAGACATTCCCCTTAGCTCCGGGACCAGTCTTGTTGCAAACTTTTGTACTTTCTCTAATTTCCTTACGTGCTTGGCTAGGTGTGGGTTCCCAACTGGTGCTGCTTACTCCAATATAGGCCTAACGTACACGGTGTACAGGGTCCTGAACGATTCCTTACTGAGATGTTGGAATACTATTCTTAGGTTTGCTAGGCGCCGGTGTACTGCAGCAGTTACTTGGTTGATGTGCGCCTCAGATGTGCCCGGTGTTATACAGGACCCCAATGGAAATAAGTCACTGACTTTTCTGGGTTATCCTAGGTTCTCTACACATATGCTGCTATGTATGATAATCTATGTAACTATTTGTGTGTACCTGAATAAACTTACTCATATTCACCCTAAGATCCTTTTCCTCGAGTGAGGCTTGTAGTCTCTGGCTCCCTAGGGCCTAGATTGTACTCAGTCTCTGCGGGGTGTACTCACCTAATTGTGGTTGCAGGGGTCGAGACTCTGCTCCTGGCCACACCTCTTCGCTGATCGCTACTAGGTCCTCTCTCTCTGATAAAGCTCCGTGAGCTTTATCATACCTCGTCTTAAAGAACTATGTATAGTTCCTGCCTCCACTACATCACTTGCTCGACTATTCCACTTCCTGACTACTCTACGACTGAAGAAATACTTCCTCTGTACTCGCCTAATTGTGGATGCAGGAGTCGAGACTCGGCTCCTGGCCCCGCCTCTTCACTGATCGCTACTGGGTCCTCTCCCTCTCTGCTCCTGAGCTTTGTCATACCTCTTCTTAAAACTATGTATGGTTCCTGCCTCCGCTACTTCACTTGCTAGGCTGTTCCACTTCCTGACGACTCTATGACTGAAGAAATACTTCCTAATGTTCCTGTGACTCGTCTAAGTCTTCAGCGTCCAGTTGTGACCCCTTGTTTCTGTGTCCCCTCTCTGGAACATCCTATCTCTGTCCACCTTGTCTATTCCCCGCAGTATCTTGTATGTCGTTATCATGTCTCCCCTGACCCTTCTGTCCTCCAGTGTCGTCAGTCCGATTTCCCTCAACCTTTCCTCGTACGACATTCCCCTGAGCTCTGGGACTAGCCTTGTTGCAAACCTTTGTACTTTCTCTAACTTCTTGACGTGCTTGACCAGGTGTGGGCTCCAGACTGGTGCTGCAGACTCCAGTATGGGCCTAACATACACAGTGTACAGTGTCTTGAACGATTCCTTATTAAGGTATCGGAACGCTATTCTCAGGTTTGCCAGGCGCCCGTATGCTGCATCAGTTATTTGGTTGATGTGTGCCTCCGGTGACGTGCTCGGTGTTATGGTCACCCCAAGGTCTTTCTCCATGAGTGAGGCCAGTAGTCTTTGTCCACCTAGCCTATACTCTGTCTGCGGTCTTCTTTGCCCCTCCCCAATCTTCATGACCTTGCATTTGGCAAGGTTGAATTCGAGAAGCCAGTTTCTGGACCACATGTCCAGCCTGTCCAGGTCTCTTTGCAGTCCTGCCTCATCCTCATCTGATTTAATTCTTCTCATCAACTTCACATCATCTGCGAATAGGGACACTTCAGAGTCTATTCCTTTCATCATGTCGTTCGCATATATCAAAAAATAGCACTGGTTCTAGAACTGACCCCTGTGGGACCCCGCTCGTCACAGGCGCCCACTGCGATACCTCTTCACGTACCATGACTTGTTGTTGCCTCCCTGTCAGGTATTCCCTGATCCATTGCAGTGCCCTCCCTGTTATATGTGCTTGATCCTCCAGCTTCTGCACTAATCTCTTGTGGGGAACTGTGTCAAAGGCCTTCCTGCCGTCTAGGAAAATGCAATCAACCCACCCCTCTCTCTCGTGTCTTACTTCTGTTACCTTGTCATAAAACTCCAGAAGGTTTGTGACACAGGATTTGCCTTCCATGAACCCATGCTGGTTTTCATTTATAATCTTGTTCCGTTCCAGATGTTCCACCACTCTCCTCCTGATAATCTTCTCCATGACTGCACACAATACATGTCAGCGACACAGGTCTGTAGTTTAGTGCCTCATTTCTGTTTCCTTTCTTAAATATGGGGCCTACATTTGCTGTCTTCCATTTCTCAGGTAGTTGCCCAGTTTCAAGGGATGTGTTGAAGATTGTGGTTAGGGGAACGCACAGCATCTCTGCTCCTTCTCTAAGGACCCATGGGGAGATGTCCGGTCCCATCGCCTTTGAGGTATCAAGGTCACTTAGCAGCTTCTGCACCTCCTCCTCGGTTGTTCGTATGTCATCCAACACTTGTTGGCATATTCCCTCTTGATGTTCTCTTCTGTGCTGTCTTCCCAGAGCCCTTCCTGTCTCTACTGTAAAAACTTCCTTAAATCTCCTGTTTAGCTCCTCACATACCTCCTGATCATTTCTTGTGAGTTCTCCACCTTCTGTCCTCAGTCTGATCACCTGGTCTTTGACTGTTGCCTTCCTCCTGATGTGGCTATACAACAGTTTCGGGTCAGTGTGTGTGTGTGTGTGTGTGTGTGTGTGTGTGTGTGTGTGTGTGTGTGTGTGTGTGTGTGTGTGTGTGTGTGTGTGTGTGTGTGTGTGTGTGTGTGTGTGTGTGTGTGTGTTGCGTGGCGCGCGCGCCATGCAACACACACATGAACATTCACATGTTTACATCCACGTATAAGTGGAGAGAAAATATCCAAAACGAGGCAGAAAATATGGTATACCGTGTCCAGACCCCCACATGCTTAACCAGACGGAGTGTAACGTCAGTGTAGAGGATATATTAGAGAGGTGGAGAGGGAGAGACCACCCTATATTAATTAGGGCACCAACACATCCTGGTGGTTGAACGGTAGGATCAGCTGATAATGGGTCACAACAATAGCCGTCATGGCGTCCGTCTAGTGACTCTAGTCACGACTCACCTGCTGCCTTTGTGTTTTCGACGGTACGTCACTCCCTGCCACTATTGTCAGCTTCCCACACAGGAGAATATTCATCAAACTTTTGTCCTTCACACGGAGTGCAATAGCTAGAAAAGTCAGATGCCGGGGGCTTCCAGGACTAAAGTTTGCTAGGTTGTAGTTGTCTGGAAACTAGTTAGGCATACCCTAAGACTAGGTGGGTGCCTAAATTTTTTTCTCTTCCAAACTTTTCTTTAGAACTTGATAACACCTCCTCCACAGGTTTCAAATTTTTGAACGCTGGCGTATTGTAACTAGTGAAAGGTTCATGCCACTATTAATATGCGCCGATGCCTATGGCTGTGGAAATTTTTTACGTAATTTCCTAAATGTAGAACATATAAATGAATAATATAATAATTGCGCATTAAAATGTGATGCTATTTGGACCCTTCGAGAAATTTTAAGTGAATGGGGGTGTGAAACAGCCGGGGGAGTGACGCAGCAGGAGACGCCACATTGAATTTAATGTGTGAACATTGGACTGAATTGTGCAATGTAATCTGGCGTCCTCGAAGGTTACCGGCCTCGATCCGTAATTTAGAAATTGCTGATACATTCCTGCTGAAGAATTGGGATAGTATGGAAAGCCCTTAAAATTCGGCAACAACGACGAAAAAATAGGACTTTACTGAATCCTTCCCAACAACACACCTTAGCTAAGTGACGCTTACCCATAATATACAGTAGTTTTTGCATTAACCATTGTAAATCCTAGCTGTAGAGGTAGTGTTAGGGTGTTTTTCCATAAAATAATTATGATCCAGTAATTAAATGCTAAGTGGTGATACGAATATCTTTTGTGTACCTAGCAAGCCTAATCATATACAGTCCACAACTTTAATTTACCAGAGTAGCTGGTTTTAATATTGTTAATACTAATTTAATGTCAGGTCTAGCTTTTTGTAAGAGTGGTAGAGGGTGGGCATCGAGGGAGTGACAGTTCGGCTACCTACTGTGGCTCAAGTCCCACTTATCTCGCTTAAATTACTTGTACGTAATAATTCAGGTAATACCCTGTAAACCTCATGCAGGAAATTTACTCATAATAATAATAATAATAATAATAATAATAATAATAATA
>NC_091294.1:17438088-17490588 GCF_038502225.1 Cherax quadricarinatus
TGGAAATAATCCAAGAAAGCTCAGTAGTGTGGCTTATCCTTTGTTAATAATCTTTTAAGATATGGATGAATGTGTACATGTTCGGCGTTAATTTCTGTTTGAATGTACACTGATAATTATAATTTACTTTGGAACAGTCGACAGACTGTTCCAAAGGGTGGGTCGTTACTTAATTTGTTAGGTTTAAGCCCTGTCGACTGCACGTATTATTAAACCTGCAATTCACCTGAACACCAACACCGTGAATATCTGTATACCCAAAATAGGAATAAAGCTTACTCAACGTATTTACACTGATAGTCATACAAATCTCGATGTATATAATTTATCTGGTCTACCCTATTTCAGTTTTGTCATGTACTGTCAGCATAGTTGCTGATCCCCTGTATATGTATATGTTATCTGAGTATCATAGTTAGTACCATCCATATGTATTACATACATGACCCCTTGCTAGGTTCAGTGCCTAGCATATGTGACGTCACGTGATGCCGCATGAGTGCGTGGGATGCGCTGCCTCGGCTCTCAGTTCCCCGTAGACCTACCAGGCAACAGCAACAGGCAGGCTGGGCTCCCCTTTCACACTGCTAGTATATGTGTTACCATCCAACAAGTGTGTTTAACTCCAACTATCACATCTTCACGAACCCTCCCAACAGTACTAGGCCATCCTAATTTTGTGGTCTGTCGGTCTGAGATCATTTGCAGTTTGTCTTATTAAAGTCTAACTAGATAAAGTTCCCATGGAGTCATGTCACTCTGTACATCTCATAAAGGTTCTCAAGGCAGCTTGTCCTTCCCTCCCTAACTTATTTACATAAGGAGAATTTTCAGCATACACAGACGAATGATGTCAAAACAATACATAATTAATTTTTTCCAGATATAACTAACATACCCATTTATAATATACGTGGATAGTTGATTTTTTACACAATATTTTTAAGGATATTTCTCAACATACGTCACTAGGGTGAGGTCTGGTTCATCAGATTATCCTTATTTTTCATAAGCATTTTCGGGAGTAGGTATTGCAAGTGTATCAGAAGACAAAATCGAACCTATGATCTGATCTTATAAGCAATATATTAATTATATCTGGAAATAACAATTTCGATTTATTATTCATTTACGTCGAAAATCTTACTTAAGTAAGCAATGAATGGAATAACAAACTGGACTACTGCGGCATCTTATACAGAAGTGTTCATAATTTCCATGACAAATGTACACCGAGAGGTATATATTTCACTGTATATGTACGGATATAACTTTTTGGGCTTTCTTTTAATTTATATTTGGAAAAGCTTGGTGATTAATCCTGACAGGTAAAAATACCCTTAAAATATTATTTCATGTTATTTATTTGTTTTGTCACAACATGAAGGATATTTTAAACCTGAAAAATATTCTTAATACTACTATGTTGAGTCTTTTTAATAACAAAATGTCTCCAGACACTCGAAGGTTACAACCAGTCCGGCAAAGCTGTCGCATTCAGATCTGGTGAAATCCAGGAAGGTACACCACAGTTGGATTCCTAGTCTACTTGACACTTGCTTTTACACGAAGGACTGACACTATTAACCACTAAACTACACTGCTTAGTTAAACTTTTCACACTTTTTCTTTCTTTATACGTCAGCTTTTTTTTCTTCTTTAGTTGAATGCACAAGATGTGTAGTGGCACTGTTTGTATCGTGTGTTGTTTCTGAAGTGATGTAACGCTTGGCTACCAAACTCCTTCATCCCTGCAACTGTCTCAAGGAAACAAAGTAGCTTATCTGGAACCCCATTATTCACTAGAACATTGTTTCACTTGTCATGCACGCAGACACATTCTTAATGGCCACTTTCAATTAAGAAACATTCTTACCTGTATATTACTGCATCGAGACTTTTTAATCCACAAAGTTGACCGACATAAGCCAGAAGTTATGTTGAAAATCTTGGTGACTTAGATCATATGGGTTGCGTGTGAATTTTCCTTTTAATTTATCATTAATATTGTAAGCACACTTATTTTATTAATAAAATACTAATTTTAATTATCAGTTAAATAAACTGGGTAGGTTGGTCAATGGGGTTTAATTCCATCAACTCTACGAGGGTCATTAAAGGTGTATGAAACCTCTTCAACCCTAGTCAAGAACACTTTAAATCCCTAAAATGGTGATTAAAATGAACTCTTAGTGTACATAAGCTAAGACACACTTTATGTATATATTCTGTTTATAAACATTTTATCCTAAACTTTGAATACGGCGTCACTCCACAATTCGTACGTTTTATTCACCAAATGGATTTTGCAAGACTGAAATCCCAACTCAGAAAAACAGAGTCGGGCCAATTGTTTCTTTTGATGATTTTTACTTGTTTATTTTCACAAAGAGTTTTAAAACAATAGGCAACTGTTAATCATTTCCCTCAACGTTACCATTTTTTTAACAACGATTTCCTCCAAATATAAAACTGATGTAGGCTATATTTACTGGTCTAAATTATATGAACAGTGAAGGACTGCATTATTATTATATTGATAGGGAAGCTCTAAACCCGTGGGATCATACACTGCCTGGGGAAGGGGAGGCAGTTAAGTTTGATTCAAGGAAAGGAAGGGTAGCTTTAATTCCTGGGATCAAAAGCCCTTCACCAGCATCAAGGTACCCCTCATGAAGGGGACACATACACAGAGGTGTATATTTCTGTGTATATGACACTGGTCATGTACACTGGTCATTATTTTAGGCATTTACATATGCTTGACATTACTGTACACACAAACTACGACCTCAGTGATCTACGTGCTTCAACAGACTAAGCCTGAGGAAGTAACAGCTGGAGAACATAGGACAGTAATTACGGTAACAATGGTCATACGAGAACACTGTTCACTGAACAAGTGCAACAGTACAGGGTCAAGTTATACAACGCCTGAGAAACTGGGAATGGGAGGAATGTGACATCACAACCAGCTGGTCGCGACCCTCGCAGATAAAGAGGCAATAAAGAAAATAAACGAGGGACTAGAAAAATACCGAAAAAAAACAGGAAATGAAATTTATTTACCTCATCGACCGTTTCCTGACTCAAGTCGAATGATCCAAAGAAGCAAAAACATTCACCATCATTCAACAGTCGTCTTGCCAGAGGTGCGGGGACAAAATTAATAATGGACCCTTTGAACCGCAAAATCCCTGTCCTTCCTTCAGAGTGTATGCAGTGTACCTCTCACGTCCAGGACTATATGTGGTTAGTATCCAGTTTCCTTTGAATAATATCCATATAGTATTATATATTGCTCATACTCCAACAGCAAGTCAAATACCAACCCCCCCTCCCCCCCAAAAAAACAACACTCGTCTTTATCTCAAGAAAACGTAATGACAGTGGCTAACGCGTCCATCTGGAGTTTTACGACTGGCTCACCGCGGGTTCAATCCCTCCCCGTACCGTGGTTTACACTCGTCTTTACTATGATCTAACACGCACACACGCTTCTGGATGCCCACATTTCTAGATGGTTAATCCCCTACCACTCAAAACCTTTATCATTATGTGGAGACGATCAAGCTACAGACAGAACTGGCTTGGTCATGGCCATGGCTTTATTACCAAACTAATGTTGGTATATAGAACAGAATGATAATAAACTATGCACAATTAAGGTCACAAGTGACATGGTCCTTAGGTTTTAATTTATCTATTTGCCTAACAAATCACCAGGCCCTGATGAACTGTCTGCAAGGGTTCTAAAGGAATGTAAAGAGGAACTTGGCAAACAGTTGGCTAATCTTTTCAACATATCACTACAAACTGGCATAGTGCCAGACAAGTGGAAAATGGAAAATGTAATACCTATTTACAAGGCAGGCGACAGGTCCTTAGCTTCGAACTATAGACCAATATTATTGCCCTACCTCCATAGTGGGAAAATTTATGGAATCGATAATTGCCAAGGAAATTCGTAGCCATCCTGAAAGGCATAAATTGATCATTGAATCTCAGCACTTTTACGAAAGGGCGTTTCTGACTTACGAATTTATTAACTTTTTTCACTAAGGTATCTGAGGAGGTAGATCATGGTATTGAATATGAAGTCTATATGGACTTCAGTAAAATTTTTGATAGAGTCCCACGTCAGAGACTATTGAGGAAAATTACGGCACACGGAATAGGAGAATTTTTATCCTGGGTAGAGGCATGGTTGACAAATAGGCAGCAGAGTGTTTGCATAAATGGGGAGAAATCAGAGTGGGGGCGTGTCACAAGCAGTGTTCCACAGGGGTCAGTGTTTGGCCCCTTGTTGTCCACAATCTACATAAACGACATAGGTGAAGGAATAAACAGCGACATAAGCAAGTTTGCCTATGACACCAAAATAGGCCGTCGAATTCATTCTGACGAGCACATTAGAGCACTCCAGGAAGATTTGAAGAGACCGATGCAGTGGTCGGAGAAGTGGCAGATGTAGTTTTAGACAAATCCTGACTAGCTTGGGCCAGTGGCTTGGGCTGGTAGGGGATTTCGACTTGCCTCACATAGGCCAGTAGGCCTGTTGTAGAGCTCCTTCTTTCTAATGTCCTTATGACTACGAGGAGAGACTTAAGGAAGTTAAAAGCTATTAACCTTCTAAGGGTGGAGGATCAACGTGGATGTGATCATAACTTCTGACCAACTCAGGAGTCTAGACAGATTATATAGGTGCTGGGTGATTGCGATGAAAGACGAGGGGTCAAATCACACAGATGTGTTAAAGACGCAGATGACCCACAGGGGACTTTGGGAATTCCTTTTCTCAACCAAAGGGTTCTAAGTGGAACGAGTTAGACTAAGAAGTGATGGAGGTAAGCACCATAATTAGTTTCAGGAAAAAGTATGATCGGATCCTGTAGGGTTAGGAATCTGTGAAACAGGATAAGAGTTGAGGTGGGGGCCAGGGGCTATAAATGAACCCCCTACAAACACAATTAGACAAGTACAACTAGGAGAGTACACAGACACACAGCGATCAGTGAAAAGGCGGGGCCAGGAGCTGAGTCTCGACTCCTACAACCACAATTAGGCGAGTACGTACACACACACACACACACACACACACACACACACACACACACACACACAGGATGTTAGTCCACGATATCAACCATCTATATAAAGTACTCGGGTAGCATCAGCCTGATTCATGTTACTCGTAATTCCCAGGCTGTCCTACTCGTGCCTACATACACTTTAAATGCTGTTAAACCTGCTCCCTGTAGAAAACTGTCAATGTGGATTTACGTATCCCTAAGTGAGAATATGAGTATTTCTACTCAGTCACCAGTATTCTAGATATTCCTGTGAGGTTGTAATTTTCTACAAGGAGCAGTGTTGACAGGCATGGTAAGGAATACTTAAGATATTTTCTATAATAAAGTAATTCAACACATTTTAAGAAAATTCTAGAAACTTGCAGTAGTATCAGGAGACAAGGAGTAACGTAGGTTTGTGTTGTCCAAAGATACACAAACTAAATTGTTTGTTTGTGAAAATATGATTCTACAATGGCTAGACTAGTTTACAGTGATGTGATTTTGGGCAGTCTGTCAAATGTTCATATTATTCTATACTCCTCTTTTTGTAAACTTTGTAGAGTTACCATACCCCACATGGGAGGTGTGTGAACATGATGTAGATGGCTTACCACTGCCCCCTTCCACTTTCTCACATGGAACGGACCATGTGCGAGACATCCCTACCCTTGACAGAATCTTAAAATCAGACATAGGTTATGGAATGGAAAATTTTAATTGCTCACAGTTTTACATCATTACAAAAGAGGTAGCCAAAAATTTTATAATTAATAAGATTTATAATAGAGAGGTAGCCAAAAAAAAAAATGAGGCGACTAAAATGTCTGAAGCAAGGGGTTAGTAGCCCCTTTTCGGGTCACTCTGCATCAGTAGACGGTAGGCGTTATATATTTATACATGTCGTGTCGAACAAATAAAACTTGCGATTTTGGCTTAAATAGCAACGCTCTTCTTGCCGAATAAGACAAGCGAAAATTTGTTTACCTAGAGAGGGTTTCGGGGGTCAACGCTCCCGCGACCCGGTCTGAGACCAGGCCTCATGGTGGATCAGGGTCTGATCAACCAGGCTTTACTGCTGGCCGCACGCAAGCTAACGTACGAACCACAGGTACTGACTTTAGGTACCTGTCCTGTGCCTTCTTGAAGACAGTGGGAGGCAACTGAGCAGCCTTGGGCCCCGGACACTTACTGTGTTGTCTCTCAGTGTACTCGTGGCTCTCCTGCTTTTCATCGGGAGAATGTTGCATCTCCTGCCGAGTCTTTTGCTTTCATATGGAGTGATTTTCGTGTGCAGATTTGGTACAAATCCCTCCAGGACCTTCCAAGTGTATATTATCATGCATCTCTCTCGCCTGCGTTAGAGGGAATACAGATCAAGGACCTTCAACCGTTCCCAGTAGTTTAGGTGCCTTATCGTGTATGCAATAATTCTTCAAAAATCATTCTGAACCTAACGAAAATATATATTTCAGTGTATCTGTTTATTATTAAATTATTGTAAACTTATCTAAACCATATTTAGTTGGATTTGGCTAAATTAAATTGCGATTGTTATAAGGTTAGGTAAGTTTTCTAAGGTTTTTTGGTACAAAAATTTTTTTTTTTTCGTTTAAGTTAATGTAAAAAATTAGTAATCTTTAAACGTATAAGAGAAAATTTTAGAAAGGACTTAATTTTAAATGAGTTCTTGTTAATTGACCAGGTTTACCTATTTGGCACGATGTGTGTGTGTGTGTGTGTGTGTGTGTGTGTGTGTGTGTGTGTGTGTGTGTGTGTGTGTGTGTGTGTGTGTGTGTGTGTGTGTGTGTGTGTGTAACACGCCGACCGTTTCCTACCGAGGCAGGGTGACCCGATATGGGGGTAATTACTAGCCCCGTGCTCCCGACATTTCAGTCGCTTCTTACGACATATAAGTTCTCCTCTCAAACTTCTCCTTGATAGGTACAACAGATAGATAGGGGTACGAGACCTGGTCACAAACCGGGCTGCGGGGGCGTTGACCCTCTAAATCGTCTCCAGGTATATCATACTCAGAAGCTGCAGCTGTTAGTCACCTATGCTACACTACTCTGAGAAAACTTCCCTTCACATCTCCTGTTGCTACTTTTGCTGATGACGCACTGAGAAGTGTGAAAGTACCACGGAGGGGGACTCTTCAGCTCAAGTACTTTCACACTTCCCAGTGCATCATCAGGAGCTATGCAATTTGCAAAAGTAGCAACAGGAGAAACGAGGGAAAGTTTTCCCAGCTACAGCTACAGCTTCTTTCAGAGTATGATATACCTAGAGAGGATTTCGGGGGTCAACGCCCCCGTGGCCAGGTCTGTGACCAGGCCTCGTGGATAAGGCCTGATCAACCAGCCTGTTACTGCTGGCTGCACATAAACCGACGTACGAATCATGGCAGCAATTATACAAATGAAAAAGCATAAGTTTCAACGGTCAGCGAAAATGGTACTCGATCTATGGAAAAAATGGAGTTGGGACTGGGTGGGACAGACTCCGCATCACTAACAATGACAGGTCTCTGCACGATCATTCAACAGGAAATGTAACTCGGGAACTTATTCTGAGTATTAGAAGGCCATTTACAGACCAAGGTCTGGCCCTTGTCTGTTGCTGAGTCAACGCCTTGAGGTGCCACTTGAGGATAAAAACAAGGAAATACTGGTGTTATTATCACTGTGGTTGCATCGACCGCAGGAACTGAGGAGCTTCTTTAAGAGTGTTCACATTGCTAGTTTCATTAAGCCCGTTTCGCACCACGATAAACGTTTATATTGGAACGTAGCTTGTTTCTTACTGATCCACCTCGCTGCCAGACATAACGCGCCTTTTTTTATTTTATTTACCTATTGTAGTTAAATCGTTTATATAGCCTAACCTAAACCAGTCTACTCTAACTGAACCTGATCTAACCTAAATAAAACCAACATAAAGCCTTTGCAAAAAATGGAAGCATAAAAAAAATCGACATTAAAGTACCACGTCACAAAAAAATAAATAACGTTGTAAAATCCCTGACCAAAAGTAAAACCACACGCCTTCACTAAAATCCTAATTAGGTTAGGAATTACATAACAAGTCTCTCTGGTTATTAGCGAACGGAGGATCGATCCTCCAGCGGTCCTTGTGCTTAATGACCCATAGAAATTTAGTCCATAAAAAAAAAATCCTACCCGGATACTACCTCACTGACTATCGATCTGCAATTACTGAATTCAACGGGGTACCTTGATGTAGATGGGCTCTTGATCCAAGGAACTCTTTACCCTAAATTTGGATCAGACCTGATTACCTCCCATTACATAGCAGGTAAGCAATAGATCCGTACGGGTCTAGCGCTTCCTCATGAATATAGTATTTTTTTTCTGATTACTGAAGCTATATTTTTAAAGTGTATCCTGAGGACAGAAGTTTCATTAGGACGGCGGCGAATTGTGGCCTTAATGACTTGTATACACTGAGAGGTAAATGATATTGTTATATAAGTGTGTGTGTGTGTGTGTGTGTGTGTGTGTGTGTGTGTGTGTGTGTGTGTGTGTGTGTGTGTGTGTGTGTGTGTGTGTGTGTGTGTGTGTGTGTGTGTGTGTGTGTGTGTGTGTGTGTGTGTGTGTGTGTGTGTGTGTGTGTGTGTGTGTGTGTGTGTGTCTGGTTTATCCTTCTACAAATGTTCTAATGTTAGCTTCAAAGTTTGCTAATTTATAAATACGAAAAAAAAAAATAGAAACGGGTATCATTAAAGTTGCCAGTTACCAAAACTTCATAAATACGAAAA
The DNA here is from genome assembly GCF_038502225.1 of Cherax quadricarinatus. Classification (NCBI taxonomy): domain Eukaryota; kingdom Metazoa; phylum Arthropoda; class Malacostraca; order Decapoda; family Parastacidae; genus Cherax; species Cherax quadricarinatus. The sequence continues at coordinate 17,446,942 of NC_091294.1, forward strand.
CGAATAGGAAACTTAAGTAGTAATGTAATGCAGGATCATCATATCATGTGTGGAGTGGGCTGGAGACTGCCATCCACGCTACAAAAACACTAGACAGCCCCCACCAGCCTGGCGACGCTGGGCTTACCAGCTTCTCCTTACTGCTACACTGCAATGTTTTGGCCCAAATGAAACTAGTCTGGGAAACTATTTAGTACACAATTTCTGCGGTTGAAAGTTTGCCGATGACTGGGGTTGAGCGGCTGTATTTATTTGTTTGGGAAATATTTGGATATGCCTATTTTATGAACAGAGCAAAACGTTTGGGAAATAAAGATATCAGAGTGTCGCACAAGCGTCTTATTCAAACTTGTCTACATTGAATACCATTGTTACACCAAAATATTTCGGATTCTTAAAAATAAAACAGTAAATATATTTTTATTTACTTTACGAATATGTAGAGATAAAAGTAAGGAAAAACTTCCACGTCTAACTATGCCGAGGAAGCATAAAAGCTCTTGGCCTTTAAACATTAATTCAGTAACAAAAACGAAATCGTGTTCCGCTTCCGTGATCATCGTACCCTTGCAACACCAGCCTTGCAATACACGTCGTGACGTCACTATCCATTTATTGTCAACTAAACAGCATCGCTGTAACGAAGCTTTTCCTCTTTTCCCCACCGAATTACAATCTTTTTTGTTTTTTTTTTTAACGTGAGTAATTTTTTGAAAATATAATTAGCTTCGAGTCGCATTAATCACTGACGACTAGAAAAAAAGGAAAGTAGAGGCATCTTCGAATGATATAAAGTAGGTTTAAGAATCAAGTGAAAGCCTCATGCCAGAGCAATGTTGTGCAGGATCACTCAACATGCAACTGAGGATTGACTTTGTTACAGCTGCCGATGTAGTGGAGGCAGGATCCATACATAGCTTTAAGCAGAGGTATGATGAAGCTCAAGGTTCAGGGAGAGTGACCTAGTAGCGACCAGTGAAGAGGCGGGGCCAGGAGCTTGGACTCGACCCCTGCAACCTCAACTAGGTTATGAACTGTCTGTACCCTCGCCGATTTGTTCCATTCATTGTATTCTATACAAAATATTTAAAGTTAAGTTTTATTTTAAATTCATTGTAGTTACGTAAAAATTTATGTAAACATGCATATTAATTGAATAATTAAAGCCGGCATGTACTTTAACATTCTAGAAGTTAAAGACACCCGAGGCGTGTTATCTGTATACAGACACCCGAGGCGTGTTATCTGTACACAGACACCCGAGGCGTGTTATCTGTACACAGACACCCGAGGCGTGTTATCTGTATACAGACACCCGAGGCGTGTTATCTGTATACAGACACCCGAGGCGTGTTATCTGTATACAGACACCCGAGGCGTGTTATCTGTATACAGACACCCGAGGCGTGTTATCTGTATACAGACACCCGAGGCGTGTTATCTGTATACATACACCCGAGGCGTCTTATCTGTATACAGACACCCGAGGCGTCTTATCTGTATACAGACACCCGAGGCGTCTTATCTGTATACAGACACCCGAGGCGTCTTATCTGTATACAGACACCCGAGGCGTCTTATCTGTATACAGACACCCGAGGCGTCTTACCTGTATACAGACACCCGAGGCGTCTTACCTGTATACAGACACCCGAGGCGTCTTACCTGTATACAGACACCCGAGGCGTCTTACCTGTATACAGACACCCGAGGCGTCTTACCTGTATACAGACACCCGAGGCGTCTTACCTGTATACAGACACCCGAGGCGTCTTACCTGTATACAGATACCCGAGGCGTCTTACCTGTATACAGACACCCGAGGCGTCTTACCTGTATACACACCACTTATGAGGTGTATATATCGATGAATATTCACCGCGAGTTGTATATATCTTTGCGCCTCTACAGTGTAGTGTCTACCTTGAGGTGCGTATATCTTAAGTGTATATACAATAACTTGAGTATACATCAGTATATATACCGATTGGTATGTAAATCAGAATATATATACCTCGAGGTGTATATATCTCAAGTGCATATACGAGATAGTTGTATACGCCGAAAAGTATGTATATACACCGAGGTGTATATCAGTACATATACACATGTATTTCTGTGTATATACAGTGGGAGCTATGTATAGGAATATGCACCGAGGTGTATTTATGTATACATATACTTTTAAAGATTACTTAACACTTATCTGAGCGATTAAAGATTCTTATAGGAAATCATATAATCGTTAGGCTTTAACTTGAAACTCGAATCAGTTAACACTGGGTAATCTAAAGCCGAGAGGATAATTAAGACCAAGCAAAACTGAACACATGGATATCTGATCTGGCAGTTACCCGAACAAAAGGTAACTACAGAATCACAAAGTATCGCATGGAAAAAAGGGAGTAACTACAGGATTATATGGAGTTACATAGCAAGTAATAACTGCGGAATCTCATGAGTTACAGTAACAAGGAGTAACTATCAAATGAGACGGTGTTACACGAAGGAAATGCTAAAGAATAGTACGGTGTTATTAAAAAAGATTAACTAGACTTACACGATGCAACACAGTAAGTACAGTCACATGGAATTACACGAACAAGGAGTGAAATTCAGAAATCACAGGGTCTCACACAGCATATTAAAACATCTGATACTTAAATAATTGCTAGCGTATACCTCTGCTTCTAAACAGGTTTCTAACTTCAAAGGTCTCTCTCTCTCTATTAAACTTCTAACGTAAATATTATACAAAAAAGGGCTAAACCTGTATGGCTCTCAGAGGAAACAACCAGGCTCGCAGTATTAACTCAGACACTCGCATTATCACATGTTTACAGTGTAAATACCCCAAAGGGTCTTATCTCTAGTGACCTGTATGCACGCTAGGAGTGTTTTATTTTATTTTTAAATTTAAATATTCAGATGTTAGTTTACAGGTGAACTGCAGCCTTAATGACCGACGTGCAGTCGGGAGGCATTAAGTTTAAGAAGCTAGCACATTTAGTAATTGTTAAATTTAAAATCAAGTTACTTTCGTGAATCTAACGACGTAGAGAGGGAGGGATTGTGTGGGCTAGAATTACTGACCCAATGAACATGGGGCGAGTCCTCTCCACTTTAGACAGCAGAATTTGCAGCACGGAATTAATGTCTGTCTACAACCCATTCTCGCACTACGAGTTATAATCATTCAGATTAGAACGTTTCCAATTTCGGCCAATCTGTTGCCCGATGTATCGAGGCTGTTTTCTTAATTTGTTTATTTCTGGTTAGATGTACGTTTTCATAGGTATATGTAGCCAAATTTAACCTTTCATAACATAAATCAACCTAGCCTATAATAAAGAAAAAAAAAAGTAATTGTAGCTACAGGATACTACAAAATGGACGCCGGAAACATCATTAAAAAATTAATGCAGTAAAATAAGGATAGGTTGCTGCTGGACTGTGAGAGGCGCCTTTTGTCACAGGTAACACTTACACTATACTCTCAATGACAATGCATGTGCCAGGTACCATGTGTTAGGGCGTCATCCCATCAGCCAAATATAAAACGGTGGAGACCAAGAGCTGGAGCTTCCGGCTTGAATGGCAGCTAGTATGTGGATAAAGTCATATCTATGCAAAAATAATCCTGTTTTCAGGACAACCTTATACTTTAACTAGAGCTTCGGGATTTTTTTTTGTACTGTGCTTCGTCCACACAGCTGGAGTGCCCTATCTTTAAGTTCAAATCCTGTTTTGGACTGAGAGATAATGTTTGTAAACACACAAGTATGTAAAAAGTAAGCGCGCACTCGCGCACACACACGCACACGCACACACATGCACACGCACACACATGCACACGCACACACACGCACACGCACACGCACCATTTGGCAGGGTTGAATTCAAGAAGCCAACAACTGGCTTCTTGAATTCAACCCTGCCAAATGTAGTCATGAAGATCGGAGAAGGGCAAAGAAGACCGCAGACAGAATATAGGCTAGGTGGCCAAAGACTGCAAACCTCGCTCAAGGAGAAAGATCTTGGGGTGAGTATAACACTGAGCATGTCTCCGGAGGCACACATCAACCAGATAACTGCTGCGGCATATGGGCGCCTGGCAAACCTGAGAATAGCGTTCCGATACCTTAGTAAGGAATCGTTCAAGACACTGTGCACTGTGTACATCAGGCCCATACTGGAGCATGCAGCACCGGTTTGGAACCCACACCTGGTCAAGCACGTCAAAAAATTAGAGAAAGTGCAAAGGTTTGCAACAAGGCTAGTTCCGGAGCTCAGGGGAATGTCCTACGAAGAAAGGTTGAGGGAAATCGGACTGACGACACTGGAGGACAGGAGGGTCAGGGGAGACATAATAACGACATACAAAATACTGCGTGGAATTGATAAGATGGACAGAGACAGGTTGTTCCAGAGAGGGGACACAGAAACAAGGGGTCACAATTGGAAGCTGAAGACAGACGAATCACAGGGATGTTAGGATGTATTTCTTCAGTCACAGGGATGTTAGGAAGTATTTCTTCAATCATAGAGTCGTCAGGAAGTGGAATAGCCTAGCAAGTGAAGTCGTCAGGAAGTGGAATAGCCTAGCAAGTGAAGTCGTCAGGAAGTGGAATAGCTTAGCAAGTGATGTAGTGGAGGCAGGAACCATACATAGCTTTAAGACGAGGTATGACAAAGCTCAGGAAGCAGAGAGAGAGAGAGAGAGAGAGAGAGAGAGAGAGAGAGAGAGAGAGAGAGAGAGAGAGAGAGAGAGAGAGAGAGAGAGAGAGAGAGAGAGAGAGAGAGAGAGAGAGAGAGAGAGAGAGAGAGAGAGAGAGAGAACCTTGTAGCGATCAGTGAAGGGGCGGGGCCAGGAGCTGAGTCTAGGCTCCTGTAACCACAATTAGGCGAGTACCAGGTCCAGGTAAACTCCAGTACCCACCAGACGTGAATGCTGCTCGCAGGGAGAAAGGGAAGACGAGGAACGACGTGTAACAAAGGGAATGGAATGGTTACAACGAGGAACATGTAGTCAAGGGAACGGAACAAAGGGGACGATGAACGGCGTGTAACCTGGCTTATACCTAGAACGGAATGGTGGGACGAGGAACGTGTGTAACCATGGGAACGGCATGCATGGAGTGATTAATGGTGTGTAACCAAAGAAATGGAATGTAGGAGAGGAAATGGGGGTTGGAAACTTAGTTACGTTAATTATATATATATATATATATATATATATATATATATATATATATATATATATATATATATATATATATATATATATATATAATTTCCCACTGTACGCGAATGCATGCTGTCAACAAAACTTAGTGTGATTACTTTCCCATTATATTGTACGTACGTTAAATACATTTACATTGTGAATACATTGCCCACATTTATATTGTATGCACGTTAACCACTGATACTTTAAATGCGTTAACCACATTTATATTGTAATTACGTTAATCATACTCATAATGCATGCATGGTAACCACACTTACGTACGTTAACTATTTAAGAATTATAATTACGTTAAGTACACTTAAATTCTTCTAATGGTAGTAACAGCGCTTTGTAACTGCAAAGTGGTCTAGAATTGTTGTTCATGTACTGAACTAATATATTTTATATTATGAATTGTTTTCGATTTCGTGACAGCCAAAATGAATATAACACGAAAAATTATTTTAAATTATAAGAATCAAGCACTTAGAGAGAGAGAGAGAGAGTTAGAGAGTTAGAGAGAGTTAGAGAGAGTTAGAGAGAGAGTTAGAGAGAGAGAGAGAGAGAGAGAGAGAGAGAGAGAGAGAGAGAGAGAGAGAGAGAGAGAGAGAGAGAGAGAAAGAGAGAAAGAGAGAGAAAGTGTGTAGTTAATTTGGAAATTCTGTCATTCGCGTTGTCTAAAGCAAATGTTAACATTAGGTCCTTATTCTCAGAGAATATTAAACGTCACTGCCTGTCGAGGTTATCAGAAAATGTAAGTAAGCCTTATTCAGGTTAAATATACAGCTGTTTTCCCACTGATGCTTTGAATTTCTGCAATGTTTCCATAAAACATTATTAATGGCATGCAGTTTGTGACTAAATTATCAGTATTTAACCTACATAATAAGTAGAGTATAATTTGTCAGGTGTGTGTGTGTGTGGGGGTTGCGTCAGTGACTGACGCAGGGGTTGCGTCTAAGCTTCCTGAATTTAATGTTTCCGCCACCACTTTATATGAATTTTTATTCAGGCATTACTACATGTTGACTGTCTTGCGGATCAATTATCACAGCCTGCATTATTATGGGCTTGAATTTGAAAATAACCCAGGAAATCAGAAACAATCCGCTCACAAATGTTTAAGAAATATAGAAGCATTTTATACAGCTTTGTGCATTACCAGTGATTCTGGAAATGTACTCTGCTTGTTTATTGTAAGTAACCAATAACTTGCTAATATAACCATAACTTATTATTGGGCAACGTAAATAACTTATAACCACACAATTTTCAATGCAAACTTTTTTACTGAATTCATAACTATGTAAATATTCAATAATATTGTAAACACTTTATAAATCTGTGACTAGTACATTACCACTAACTTTTTTATCTCTGAAATGTTAAAGTCAGTACTTGAACCTATTATTGTCCCAATAATGAATGATGTACGTGGTTAGTGGTCCAGCTAAGCTGGTACATGTGTTGTTAATATCAGTTTATAAGCTCTTAAATCCTGTATTACTCACTAGAATTACGTTGCTTTGCCAACATTTAATTCACTTCTCGTTGAAATTATAATTTTATTAACAAGGGCAACGTAAGAATGAATTCTTCGTATGTCGTCTTTAATTAATTTTTTGGGATTGAAAGGTATTTATATCAAGTAGATTATAATAACACTTTCCTTATAACCATATATATGTAAAAAATCTTGATGTTTACTATTAAATAACTTTGGGATAAATACTTACCAGGGCTGAATTAGTGCCACTGATGGAAACTTTGACTGGCTGAGTTGATACCACGGCTGCTAGAACCATTACTCCTAAAACTTTAGTCAAAGTCGCCATGATTCTAAGGTCGCTAGAGCCAACTGTACACAGCCTTCCTTCAGTGTCCCGTCACGCTTTAATCCAAAATAAATGTGTTGAGGGCGTAGAGTGTCTTATTGTAAGCGTCCAAGTGCTAACACCACTCGCACTGACACTCAACGCTCACCTGACTCCTCATAACCCTCGCACTCCTATATATACTCTACGTCCCCAAGATCCGGTCCAAGGATGCCACATACTCCCACACAGTCTTCAAAGGTTACTCTTATCTAAATAACACATTTCTTTTACAAGAATATTACTTCATTATGCATTATTACAGTGAACTCTACCGATGAGAACCTGGTATACAGTCCACATGATTTATATAATACTAAACAAAATAAATTCACTTAACAGTTGAATCTGCCTTGAGCATCCTTGGTGCTGATCTTCCCAAGTTTACTCAGAATTTACTACAATTCCCACTTGACTTGAAGCACTCATTGAACTCCTATTTAGGCGGTAATTAAAGTATCATTTGCTCACTTTTCCTCAACGCATGATGATAATGTGGGTCATTACTTCTGAAGAGTCTCTCAGTATGAGAACAGAACTGTTATAATTTATAAATTAGTTGACATGCTGAAGTTTGATGTATAAACTTGTTATAATGAATTATTTTATGATAAAATTTAATTATTATTAACATCTTGGACTTTAGATGATGTTGATAGTGAGATAATGAGGATGATGATGATGATGACAATGATGATAATAATAATAATAGTAATAATAATAATAATAATAATAATAATAATAATAATAATAATAATAATAATAATAATAATAATAATAATAATAATAATACTAATAATAATAATAATAATTCATAATTTTGTGCAGAGATGAATAATAAATTATCATTTAGCAATAATATCTAGTAATTAATTGTGTTCACAGTCCATATACACCGAGACGCATTTTGTTTGTTTTCCGATGAAATTCCGTTTTAATGTTTGTCTTGAACTCACTAGGCTTTAACCACGACACATACACTAATCGCAAGCCTTGAAATTATGATGAGCTGTGTGAAATGCAGCAACTTGATGAGTCAGTGTTGCAGCGGATGTGTTGGGTGAGTCACAACACTAAGAAACATGGGAACCCTTCACCTCTTCTCAGAACGTCCACTGGAAGCCTAGAGTACTACTCAGCTTTCTCTCTTTTCAGCCATTATCTTTCAACATAGGTTGATTTTCCTGCAAGATTTCTTATATCTGCCTTTGGTTACTTTATTTGTGTAGTGAAATGGCTCAATTTCCACTAGGAAAGACGTGATTGCTTTAATAATTGTGTGCGTAAGCGGATATCTGGTAACCTGGCCACTGCCAGGCCGGAAAAGGAGTTTGAGTGGAGGATGAATGAGCTTAGCAGCATGAATGAAGAGAGTGGAGCCGGAAGGAAGAGAGAGCATCATAGGTGGCAGGTCATGTGGTTAAAGTAGTTGCTGTGTTGTGTAATGGAAGTATATGACTTAATAACTTGGGATGTACATTTCCATAATTACTCCCCGTCACCACTCTCTATCTCACTCTCTCTCTCTCTCTCTCTCTCTCTCTCTCTCTCTCTCTCTCTCTCTCTCTCTCTCTCTCTCTCTCTCTCTCTCTTCTCTCTCTCTCTCTCTCTCTCTCTCTCTCTCTCTCTCTCTCTCTCTCTCTCTTCTCTCTCTCTCTCTCTCTCTCTCTCCTCTCTCTCTCTCTCTCTCTCTCTCTCTCTCTCTCTCTCTCTCTCTCTCTCTCTCTCTCTCTCTCTCTCTTTCTCTCTCTCTCTCTATCTATCTATCTATCTATCTATCTATCTCTCTCACACACATTTCTGCAATAGCTTCTCCTTAAAAATTAAACCTGCCACACAGAGCAGTGTTGTCGTCCAGTGATACATGTTATGAGCCACATCATCTGAAATATGAGAGCGCTTATACTATGATTTTCTCCTCAAAGATTATCTTGTTTGAGATAATCACACACACTAACGAGACCTTTCAGATGATAATCTCCTGGACCCTGGTGAATCCTCTTACAGTTCTCAGACTAAAAGTCTCTGACTCGTATTTCCGAGGACTCTGAAATGAGGCGTCACTTTAAGAAATATTCCACCCACACGTCCCTCAAAAAGAGTTTCTTGATATTGGTAAGAACTCTTAATCCAAAGAACTAGAGCTACCCTCCCCTTCCTCGGATCAAACCTGAGTACTTCCTGTTCCTCAGGCGCTGTATGTCTCCTACTGGTTTAGTGGTTCTTCATGCATACTCTCCACACGCACAGTCCTGAACGACGTTAAACACTATTTTTCCCAACATTTTAACAGGAAATAACCTTTAATGACAGATAATTAGTATATTCATATTGGCTTTTTGACATCTTGCCTTATCGCTGACTCAAACATTTTTCCGTGATATCAGAACTTTGTCTTAGTATCAGACAAGCTGTTCTTGCGCTACTAAATTTGTGATATAGTTGCTTGGCAGTCACAAATTGCTATGTAGACTCTCAATTTTTTTTTTTTTTTTTTTTTTTTTTTAATTTTTTTTTTTTTTTGTGACTGACTGTAGTGCTATATAGCCCTTGTGGCTTAGCGTTTCCTGCTGTATTTCCGGGGTCTCAGGAAAAGTAGGGATAATCCACAAAGTTATATTTTGTTACATTACGGCTCTTTTTATCCACTATATTAATTATTGCAGCTAACTATTGTATCAGGCTCTTTAAATGTCCCTTAAACCTGCTGTTTCAACATTTAGGTATCTTGTCAGTCTCGTAATTAACGAACGGAGAATCGAGCCTTCGCTTCTTGTGCCTAAAGACCTATACATAAATAATAATAATAATTCTTTCTACTGTAGGCTCTTGAGAGCTGAGTACTCAAGAGTCAGGTCTCCGTGTTTTGCTTGTCCTTCACGAGAGAAAGATGGCACCGTTAACTCTGCTATGCTATGATGAAACTCTTTCTGATAAGTAGGACGAGTCCTTATCACGGGTAGGCCAGCCCTTGCTTAATTACTTCCCGTATCATCATCTATGACCTGTATGTTGAGGCAGTATTCTGTTTCTTGTGGGACGAAGCTTCACCACCACCACCAATTAATGATGTTAAACTCCGCGTCTACAGCGCTGGTCAAGCGGCACAACACTAAAATATTCACAATATATAAAGCAGATACTTAATAATCATAACAATAATGTTTCAGGGGTAATGAAAACTTGCCATAAATGAGCTATTATGATTGAAATTTCTCCTAAAAGTGTTTCAGACGCTCCAAGAAAGGTGTGCACGTGTGCTACAAGCTGAGTCCCGTCCACCTCACGGGACAGTGATAATGTTGGTGGCTCATAAAATTCTTATGCAGCAAAATATAAACGTGTGCGCGTGCTTATGTATTCATAAATATGTATGCATTTACCCCATGTTTATTATATGTTTGCGCGTGGGTATGTATATGTATACATGCACGAATTATGTGCATGTAAATATGTGTATTTATGTGTGTACGTATGTACATGTGAGTGTATGTAAGAGGGAATACGAATTCGTGTATGTGTACATGTATGCATTTAAACTTATGCATATATATACGAACAGATTGTATATATATATATATATATATATATATATATATATATATATATATATATATATATATATATATATATATATATATATATATATATATATATATATATATATATATGTCGTGCCGAATAGGCAGAACTTGCGATCTTGGCTTAAATAGCAACGCTCATCTTGCCATATAGGACAAGTGAAAACTTGTGTATGCAATAATTTCGCCAAAATCATTCTGAACCTAACGAAAAAAATATATTTGATTGTGTTTGTTTAGTACTAAATTATTGTAAACGTATTTAAAATATATTTAGTTGGGTTAGGCTAAAATAAATTGCTCTTTTTATAATAAGGTTAGGTAAGTTTTCTAAGATTCTTTTGGTGCAAAATTAAAAATTTTTACATCAACATTAATGAAAAAAAATATATCTTTAAACGTATAAAAGAAAATTTCAGAAAGGACTTAATTTTAAATGAGTTCTTGCTAATTGACCAGTTTTACATATTCGGCACGACATATATATATATATATATATATATATATATATATATATATATATATATATATATATATATATATATATATATATATATATATATATATATATATATATATATATATATATACACACACATATATATGAGTGTGAGGTATGAACTTCAAAGGAGAAGACTCTCGAGGCTGGAGGCAGTAGGGAAAGTTAATTTTGAGAGCATAAAAATTATAGGAAGGTATTGGGTTACGAAAGGTATAATTCAGAGGGCAATGTTGAGTTTTTTTTTTTTTTTTACACAGGGTTTGACAAGGTTCAGGATCCCTAGCTTTATTGACAAGCTATTTACAAGTTAAGGATTCCTAACTTTATTGGCAGGCTATGAGCTGTTACCTACATCAGCTCATTTGAAAGCATTTTTATTGTTATGAGGTGTTTTGGGTATTTGGAGAAGATGGAGCAATATAGGATGACCAAGGTGTATAAATCTAAAGTGGAAGGAAGAAGAGGTAGGGGTTGTCTCAGGAAGGATTAGAGAGAGGGTATGAAGAATTTAATTGGTAGGGGCTTGGGCATACAGCAAGCGTGTGTGAGCATGTTTGATCGTAGGGATTGGAAACAAGTGGCTTTGAGGATTTAACTTTCTGTTGGTATGCGACAGCGACTTCAGTCCTTACGGACATGAATCCTGGAGGCAGGAATTGCATCGCCTGCACTCTGAAGAAGGGGTGGCCATGTTGCAGTAGGGAGGGTCACATGAAAGACGTAGAAAAGTGTAGAATTAGGAGGGATGTGACGAAAGTGTGCAAATGAAAAGTAAGAATAAATAAAGGGGATATAAATAACGTGTCGAAAGTATCTAACCAAGACAGGACTCACAGCAATGGATTCAATTTAGACAAATTCAGATTTAGAAATGATATCGGGAAGTACTGGTTTGACAATAGAATTCTAGATGAGTGGAACAAATTCCAAGGGGCGAGAACATTGGGTAGCTTCAAATACAGGTCCTACCTGCTATGTTCCTGCGTTCTGATGTTCATGTTTGTGTAATTAGGTACACGACAGCTACTGAATGAGTGAAAGTGAATGTATGCTTTATTTTGGGTCACTCTAACTTTGGTCTAATCTATAAGCATAAATAACATAATACTACCGTTAAATGGGATCGAGGGTTGGTTTTATTATTACAACACGTCAAAATGTCCTTATTATTGTGCACATAAATTAGAATTCAATGTGTTCCTTAGAGCCCGCAGCTCTGCTGTAACATGGGCCCCTCAAGGGAGGTGTTCCTTGATGCCGGTGAAGGGGGCTCTTGATGCAAGCAGTTGAACCTGCCTTACCTTTCTTTAGCTTGAACCTGAATTCCTCTCATTCCCTCAGGTACTGCATGAACCTTACAGGTTTAGCGCTTCCCGTGAATATATTCAGTAGTGGCATAATATGAGATATAGTGATCAAGAGGCTGCAAGTCTACCCTTGTAGACCTCCAGACGGAAATCCCAGTTGTTACCATCATTCCAACACTCAGAATGACTTTCATACCTCCGTGGAAACTTTAATAAAAGCTCAGGTGTTCCTCTTCCTTGCACCTGATTGCTATTATTACACACTCCTGAGTCGCTGCCACATATGCAACATGCAATAATTGATATAAAAAAAGACTAACAATTTCCCTCAGTGACGTCACGTTATGAATTTTCCATAATTAAAATCCGATTATATATATATATATATATATATATATATATATATATATATATATATATATATATATATATATATATATATATATATATATATATATATATATATATATATATATATATATATATATATATATATATATATATAAAGCATATAAACTGTGTACAGTAAAGAATATAATACCGGGAAGAATATATTATTTAAGAAGACTTACCCACATTATTCAGAGTGCGAGAAGTAAATGAATATCTCTTTATATTATTCCAAGATAAGTCCTGAAGACAGCAGGTAACACCTGAAAGTGCAAGATGATTCATATAACGATAACTCATAAAGATATACATTTGCAGTTAGGTTCCCTTCCTTACCATAATAATTTATGGTGTTCAGTAACATAGCACGTATAATGTGTGAATGAACCTGGAAAAAAATATTATATTGGCTACAATGCGATTGTTTTCTTTTAATGGATGGAAACCTTGTTAAGGTTTACCAATGATTACTGGGTATGCTAGTGACTGTTTTATTACTGATATCAAGCACCGGTACACCAACAGTTGACTTAATCAGATTATATAATATGACTTAAGACTGGGATCAGGAGATATTCTCTGACGAAGATAACATCATCACCAGCACCAGGAAAGATAACATCATCACCAGCACCAGGAAAGATAACATCATCACCAGCACCAGGAAAGATAACATCATCACCAGCACCAGGAAAGATAACATCACCAGCACCAGGAAAGATAACATCATCACCAGCACCAGGAAAGATAACAACATCACCAGCACCAGGAAAGATAACATCATCACCAGCACCAGGAAAGATAACATCACCAGCACCAGGAAAGATAACATCACCAGCACCAGGAAAGATAACATCATCACCAGCACCAGGAAAGATAACATCACCAGCACCAGGAAAGATAACATCACCAGCACCAGGAAAGATAACATCACCAGCACCAGGAAAGATAACATCACCAGCACCAGGAAAGATAACAACATCACCAGCACCAGGAAAGATAACATCATCACCAGCACCAGGAAAGATAACATCATCACCAGCACCAGGAAAGATAACATCACCAGCACCAGGAAAGATAACAACATCACCAGCACCAGGAAAGATAACATCATCACCAGCACCAGGAAAGATAACAACATCACCAGCACCAGGAAAGATAACATCACCAGCACCAGGAAAGATAACAACATCACCAGCACCAGGAAAGATAACATCATCACCAGCACCAGGAAAGATAACATCACCAGCACCAGGAAAGATAACAACATCACCAGCACCAGGAAAGATAACATCACCAGCACCAGGAAAGATAACATCATCACCAGCACCAGGAAAGATAACATCATCACCAGCACCAGGAAAGATAACATCACCAGCACCAGGAAAGATAACATCATCACCAGCACCAGGAAAGATAACATCACCAGCACCAGGAAAGATAACATCACCAGCACCAGGAAAGATAACATCACCAGCACCAGGAAAGATAACATCACCAGCACCAGGAAAGATAACAACATCACCAGCACCAGGAAAGATAACATCATCACCAGCACCAGGAAAGATAACATCACCAGCACCAGGAAAGATAACAACATCACCAGCACCAGGAAAGATAACATCATCACCAGCACCAGGAAAGATAACAACATCACCAGCACCAGGAAAGATAACATCATCACCAGCACCAGGAAAGATAACATCATCACCAGCACCAGGAAAGATAACATCATCACCAGCACCAGGAAAGATAACATCATCACCAGCACCAGGAAAGATAACATCACCAGCACCAGGAAAGATAACAACATCACCAGCACCAGGAAAGATAACAACATCACCAGCACCAGGAAAGATAACATCATCACCAGCACCAGGAAAGATAACAACATCACCAGCACCAGGAAAGATAACATCATCACCAGCACCAGGAAAGATAACATCACCAGCACCAGGAAAGATAACAACATCACCAGCACCAGGAAAGATAACATCATCACCAGCACCAGGAAAGATAACATCACCAGCACCAGGAAAGATAACAACATCACCAGCACCAGGAAAGATAACAACATCACCAGCACCAGGAAAGATAACAACATCACCAGCACCAGGAAAGATAACATCACCAGCACCAGGAAAGATAACAACATCACCAGCACCAGGAAAGATAACAACATCACCAGCACCAGGAAAGATAACAACATCACCAGCACCAGGAAAGATAACATCATCACCAGCACCAGGAAAGATAACATCATCACCAGCACCAGGAAAGATAACAACATCACCAGCACCAGGAAAGATAACATCATCACCAGCACCAGGAAAGATAACATCACCAGCACCAGGAAAGATAACAACATCACCAGCACCAGGAAAGATAACATCATCACCAGCACCAGGAAAGATAACATCACCAGCACCAGGAAAGATAACAACATCACCAGCACCAGGAAAGATAACAACATCACCAGCACCAGGAAAGATAACAACATCACCAGCACCAGGAAAGATAACATCACCAGCACCAGGAAAGATAACAACATCACCAGCACCAGGAAAGATAACAACATCACCAGCACCAGGAAAGATAACATCATCACCAGCACCAGGAAAGATAACATCACCAGCACCAGGAAAGATAACAACATCACCAGCACCAGGAAAGATAACAACATCACCAGCACCAGGAAAGATAACATCACCAGCACCAGGAAAGATAACATCACCAGCACCAGGAAAGATAACAACATCACCAGCACCAGGAAAGATAACATCACCAGCACCAGGAAAGATAACAACATCACCAGCACCAGGAAAGATAACATCACCAGCACCAGGAAAGATAACATCACCAGCACCAGGAAAGATAACAACATCACCAGCACCAGGAAAGATAACATCACCAGCACCAGGAAAGATAACAACATCACCAGCACCAGGAAAGATAACATCACCAGCACCAGGAAAGATAACATCACCAGCACCAGGAAAGATAACAACATCACCAGCACCAGGAAAGATAACAACATCACCAGCACCAGGAAAGATAACATCACCAGCACCAGGAAAGATAACAACATCACCAGCACCAGGAAAGATAACATCACCAGCACCAGGAAAGATAACAACATCACCAGCACCAGGAAAGATAACATCATCACCAGCACCAGGAAAGATAACATCACCAGCACCAGGAAAGATAACAACATCACCAGCACCAGGAAAGATAACAACATCACCAGCACCAGGAAAGATAACATCATCACCAGCACCAGGAAAGATAACAACATCACCAGCACCAGGAAAGATAACATCACCAGCACCAGGAAAGATAACATCACCAGCACCAGGAAAGATAACATCATCACCAGCACCAGGAAAGATAACATCATCACCAGCACCAGGAAAGATAACATCACCAGCACCAGGAAAGATAACAACATCACCAGCACCAGGAAAGATAACATCACCAGCACCAGGAAAGATAACATCATCACCAGCACCAGGAAAGATAACATCACCAGCACCAGGAAAGATAACATCACCAGCACCAGGAAAGATAACATCACCAGCACCAGGAAAGATAACATCACCAGCACCAGGAAAGATAACATCATCACCAGCACCAGGAAAGATAACAACATCACCAGCACCAGGAAAGATAACATCACCAGCACCAGGAAAGATAACATCACCAGCACCAGGAAAGATAACATCATCACCAGCACCAGGAAAGATAACATCACCAGCACCAGGAAAGATAACATCACCAGCACCAGGAAAGATAACATCATCACCAGCACCAGGAAAGATAACATCACCAGCACCAGGAAAGATAACAACATCACCAGCACCAGGAAAGATAACATCATCACCAGCACCAGGAAAGATAACATCATCACCAGCACCAGGAAAGATAACATCATCACCAGCACCAGGAAAGATAACATCACCAGCACCAGGAAAGATAACATCATCACCAGCACCAGGAAAGATAACATCACCAGCACCAGGAAAGATAACAACATCACCAGCACCAGGAAAGATAACATCATCACCAGCACCAGGAAAGATAACATCATCACCAGCACCAGGAAAGATAACATCACCAGCACCAGGAAAGATAACATCACCAGCACCAGGAAAGATAACATCACCAGCACCAGGAAAGATAACAACATCACCAGCACCAGGAAAGATAACAACATCACCAGCACCAGGAAAGATAACAACATCACCAGCACCAGGAAAGATAACATCATCACCAGCACCAGGAAAGATAACATCACCAGCACCAGGAAAGATAACAACATCACCAGCACCAGGAAAGATAACAACATCACCAGCACCAGGAAAGATAACATCATCACCAGCACCAGGAAAGATAACATCATCACCAGCACCAGGAAAGATAACATCATCACCAGCACCAGGAAAGATAACATCACCAGCACCAGGAAAGATAACATCACCAGCACCAGGAAAGATAACATCACCAGCACCAGGAAAGATAACAACATCACCAGCACCAGGAAAGATAACATCATCACCAGCACCAGGAAAGATAACATCACCAGCACCAGGAAAGATAACAACATCACCAGCACCAGGAAAGATAACAACATCACCAGCACCAGGAAAGATAACATCATCACCAGCACCAGGAAAGATAACATCATCACCAGCACCAGGAAAGATAACATCATCACCAGCACCAGGAAAGATAACATCACCAGCACCAGGAAAGATAACATCACCAGCACCAGGAAAGATAACATCATCACCAGCACCAGGAAAGATAACATCACCAGCACCAGGAAAGATAACATCATCACCAGCACCAGGAAAGCATGAATGAGAGATGTGGAATTTTTTTACATAATTTTCCTAAATATAATACATAATTGCATATTAAAATGTGATGCTATTTGGATCCTTCGAGAAATTATAAGTGAAGGGGGAGGCAGAACAGCCGGGGGAGTGACGCGGGAGAGAGGACACTGTTTGTAATTTGTGAACACTGGTTGTCGTGGAAAATTCAGCTAATAATCAGGCATTATCGAAGTTCAGTTGGTGTATATCATATTCAGTCCGTAATTTAGAAATTGCTGACATGTTCCCACTGAAGAACTGGGATAAATAATGTGTAAAACTTACAATTCGGCAACAAGAATGGAAAAATAGAAGACACCGATTCTTCCCAGCAGCACACCTTAGTTAAGTGACGCTTACCCATAATGTACAGTAGTTTTGCATTGGCCATCGTAAATTCTAGCTGCTGTGGTAGCGTTAGGGAGTGTTTCCAGAAAATAATAAATATGATCCTGTAATTAAACGGTGAGTGCTCATTATATAATATACACATATTTTTTGTAAATGTTATATACTCAACAGATCCCCCCCCCCTTTTCTATTCAAGTCACAAACCATCATACAGTCCACTCACTATCTTGTAATTTACCAACATTATTTGTATTAAGTTTTATATTGTAATTTTTGATAGGCCCGACTTTGTTTGTGGGTAGGAAGGAGTGTGTGGGAGAGTCATGGTGCAGCCTAGTGTCTCTTAAAATCCAACCTGGCTCTGAAGTACAACTAACATTGGTAAGTACAATAAATTGTTGCTTAGTTGTGCCCCACTCCCCCCATCCCTCAAATTATATATATGAAATATTTCAGGAGTGTACCTGTGAACCTCGTCCCCATAATTTCGCACAAGCATAGCATGTTTCCTTACTCACGTATTAATAAATACTTGGGTGTCATTCAACAGTGGTTTTAACCTGGGGGGGGGCGGTATATCGTATTATTGTATCGGATCGGGTAGGGTTTGAACTCTTGGTGACTGAGTCGTAAACTCCAGGTCATGGGTTCAAACCCCACCTATTCTATGGTTTGTTTGCAATCGTGTTATTACGATGTCATGAGTAGTGATTGGCATACTATACCGACAAGTTAAAGAATAAGACTTGCAAAACTCATGTGCCTTTATTGCCTGTATTCTTTATTCGTCTGTATAAGCCTGCTGTGCAGGCGAAACGTTTCAGCCATAAAGATACTCAAGTGTAGCATATGTGTTATATTAGGGCTGAGTCTATAATGAGATGAAGGATGGTAGCTGTTTTCTTGTAAATTTAACGGTATCATATATTATAATAAAAACTAAACGATAAACCCACAAGGGTCATACAGCGCTGCCCCAAAAAAAAAAATTAATGGTAGACAAAAAAAAAAAGTTTATTCTGACAATCGGTGGGTGAGCAACTCGGGATGGAAAGCATGTAAGTTCCGGTCCGCTGGCCGAGTTGCTCGGCTTTTCTCCTGATAAACAACTACCTGATTCACGTAAGCTAAACTAATAAATTTGGTTCTAAACTTGATCCGAAATCACAGACTAAGGAAAACTCTGTGCTAGGAGTCTCTTTAGTTGCACACAGAAAATGCTAAGTTAGGTAGCCTACCTGCAGTGATCCGGGTGAGGTTGTTCATTGATAAGAGATGTTTTCCGAGAAAGACGCGTGGGAGGGAACCTGTTTTAGATGCGATGATCGTTGGCAATGCTGGCAATGTTGGCTCAGCTAATGAGTGTATCTCAAAGACTCGTTATTCACGGACAACATTCATGTTTATATCAGCTGTGCGTGTTGCTGGATCACAGTGGATAAGCTGTATATCAGACCAGATTTATAACACACTGACTAGCTGTAAATCAGAATTGTTAAAATAATGACTGACTCCACAACAGTATTTACAGGCGTTGTAACATACTGGTTCTCAAACTGCATAACCAGTGATAACAAAAGCACCATGGTTTAACAAAAAAAAGGCACAATACCGTGACTGGAACAATACACAAATAACCCGCACATAGAAGAGAGGAGCTTACGACGACGTTTCGGTCAGACTTGGACCATTTACAAAGTCACACTAACCAGAAGCGGAGCAGGACGGCTATATATAGGCAGGAAGAGGTAGTGGTGGTAGTAGTAGTAGTAGTAGTAGTGGTAGTGGTAGTAGTAGTAGTAGTAGTAGTAGTAGTAGTAGTAGTAGTAGTAGTAGTAGTAGAAGTAGTGGTAATAGTGGGGAACTAAGGAGGAGGAGCCAGTCAAATATAAAGAAAGGGGAGCACTGCAAGGGAGCTAGATGCCTATATATAGCCGTCCTGCTCCACTTCTGGTTAGTGTGACTTTGTAAATGGTCCAAGTCGGACCGAAACGTCGTCGTAAGCTCCTCTCTTCTATGTGCGGGTTATTTGTGCACCATGGTTTCATAACAAGTTTAACACACATTCTGAAAAAACATTTTTTACAAGTAATTTTTTTTTATTTTTTAACATTAATGATTTTTAAAGATTGAAATCCTTGCTTAAGTCACCTTCTTATACTGAAATCCTGCGTTAAGCCATTCCCCAGATTGAAATCCTTAAGCCATACCAGACTGAAATCTTGATACAAACCATCCCCCAGACTGAAATCCTGGCTGAGGTAATCCTCCAAAGTTCTTTTCTGTATTGGACTGAAGAAGACTGGCTGGCGAAACGTTTCCTCATACAAGATTTCCAAATGTGGCAAAAGTGCCTCATTCTTCAAATTATCTATCTGTTGGCTTTACGCATGTTAAATTATCAATTCTTTGCTAATTCTGATCAAACATTACTGCAAAGTTTGGTATTGCCTAATTTCTCTGGTATATAGCAATTAAAGCTATATTCACAAAGTGCTGAAGGCTTATGTTACAACAGATATATGAATATGAAGGGTATCTGACTGTATGATCTGAGACCTACTGAATAAAATATTGCCACCTAAAAATTATAATGGACAACTTGGGATGATGGTTAATGTATATGTTGAGCTTATTGTGAATTATTATTAATATTATGTGAGCAAATTACCTGCATGAAGTTTAGAGGATATTACCTGAATTATTACGTTCAAGCAATTTGGGTGAGATAAGTGGGACTTAAGTCACAGTAGATTACAGAACTGTAACTCCATCGATGCCCACTTCTTCACCACTCTCACGAAAAGCTTGAACTGACATTAAATTAATAATTATAATATTAAAACCAGCTGCTCTGGTAAATTAAAGTTGTGGACTGTATATCATTGGGCTTGCTGGGTACACAAAATAAATTGGCATTTCCACTTACCATTTAATTACTGTAGATGGATCACTCCACAACACTTGTCTGACACCTTGACACTACACTGGCCAGCTAAAGATCTGAATGCAAGTACTAATGGGGCACTTCCCTGTGAGTGATGTTCGTATCCCTTAACTTTCTCCATCCACACGTAATTCTTGATGTCCCACAAATTTCCAATCTCAGTTCTTTAGTAGGGGACATTAACAAGGGTTCCTATTACAAATTCAGGCCGAAAAAAACCCAATTGACTTTCGAGAATGCCTGATTACATTGCGCAATTCAGACCAGTGTTCACACATTAAATTCAATATGGCATCTCTGCGGCATCACTCCCCCGGCTGTTCTACATCCCCCCTCACTCGAAATTTCTCAAAGGGTCCAAAGAGAATCACATTTTAATACTCAATTATTATATTTTTCATTTATATGTTCAACATTTAGGGCATGTAAAAAATTTCCACATCTCAATTCAAAGATTATTCTCTATAAGGATTACAATGCTGAGTTTACAGAATTTGGTTATTGTGTGGTTTACATGTAGTAAAATAATGATTACAGAGTGTACCACTAGAACACCTAGCATGGCTAGGCATTTCGGGCAGACTTAGTTTAATTCTTAATTTTAAAATATTACAAATTATGAGGTAAGTTGGTATTATGGCTAAGTGACTAAATACTAGTTTGTGAGTTTAGCAATGTGAATGCTTTTGTTTTGGCACAGTACATAGCTTCAGTATTGGAGTATCACAGGATTCATTATTTTAAGATTGAGATTAATATTTCTGTTTATGGTGAAATGGGTGAGTGAGTGTAAGTGTGAACCACCAGGTGGTATTCGTGTAGTTAGTTGACGGGGTGTATCAGGGAGATAAGATGTTTTCTAATGGTAGTTTTGAAGGTGATGAATGTATCTGCAGTTCTAGAGTTCTCAGGTAGGGTGTTCCAGATTTTAGGGCCTTTGACATACATTGAATTTTTGTAAAGGTTTAGTCGGACACGGGGAATGTTGTAGAGATGTTTGTGTCTGGTGTTATGCCTGTGGGTTCTGTCACAACTATCAAGAAAGCATTTTAGGTCAAGGTTAATATTGGAGTTTAAGGTCCTGTAGATGTAGATTGCACAGTAGTAAGTGTGGATGTACTGAACAGGGAGTAAGTTTAGATCTATGAAGAGTGGGGGGGGGTGTTGCCAGAGATGGGATTTAGTGATTATTCTTACTGCAGCTTTTTGTTGGGTTATTATTGGCTTTAGGTGTGTTGCTGCAGTTGATCCCCAAGCACAAATAGCATAGGTGAGATATGGATAAATAAGTAAGTGGTATAGTGTGAGAAAGGCATTTTGCGGCACGTAGTATCGTATCTTGGAGAGGATCCCAACCGTTTTGGATACTTTTTTGGTTATGTGTTGGATATGGGTGCTAAAATTCAGGTTGTTGTCAAGGTATAGGCCTAGGAATTTGCCCTCATTATGTCTGGTAATTAGAGTGTTGTCGATCTTAATGTTAATTTGTGCATCTCCTGCTCTGCTACCAAACATAATATAGTAGGTTTTGTCAGTGTTAAGCGTAAGTTTATTGACTGTCATCCAAGTCGATATTTTGATCAGCTCCTCGTTAACAATGGTGTTGAGGGTGGCAAGATTAGGGTGAGAGATGACATAAGTCGTGTCGTCAGCAAAGAGAATGGGTTTCAGGTGTTGGGATATGTTTGGAAGATCATTGATGTATATGAGGAAGAGCAGGGGACTAAGGACACTTCCCTGCGGAACTCCAGTATCAAGTGGCCGTGTTGTTGATGCTGTGTCTTTAATGGTGACATACTGATACCTATTAGTAAGGTAAGATTTGAAATAAGCAAGCGCATGGCCTCTTATACCGTAATGGTCAAGTTTGTGGAGTAGGATGTCGTGGTCTACTGTGTCAAAAGCTTTTCTTAGGTCAATAAAAATTCCTAGTGGATATTCCTTATTTTCCAATGCTGTGTATAGCAGATCTAGCATTTTTATGATTGCATCATTAGTGCTTTTATTTTTCCTGAATCCAAATTGGCAGAGGTTGAGTATGTTTTGTGCCGTTATAAATGAATATAGTCTCCTGTGCACGAGTTTCTCAAAGATTTTGGACAGCAATGGTAAGTTTGATATTGGCCTATAGTTGTTTAAGTCTGTAGGGTAACCACTTTTATGTATTGGTGTAACCCTTGCCATCTTGAGTAGTTTCGGGAAGGTGCTAGTTTCTAGTGACTTGTTAAAAAGTAATGAAATAGCATGCGAAAGGACATGGGCCGCTCGCTTGTACAGTAATGGTGGGACATGAGACAGATTCCCCGAGTTATTTTTAAGTGGCTTTATAATCTCGGTGACTTCCGTGGGCTCAGTTGGTGCAAGATAGAAGGAATTTGGGAAATTCCCATCTAGGTAGTCCCCGCCATGGGCATTGGTATGTGGGATTTTATTGGCGAGATTAGATCCTATGGTTGAGAAGAAGTCGTTTATCTTGTTAGCTGTGTCAGTGGGATGTAGTGGTGTTTCATTAGGTTTAGGTAGGACAATATTCTTGTTTTTTTCAGTTTGTGGGTCCCTAGAATCTGAGAGAGTGTTTTCCAGGTCTTTTTTATATCTCCTCTAGTGTCTGTGAATCTACTGGAGTAGTATAGTTGTTTGGCTTTCTTTATTACTTTGGTGAGAACTGATGAATAGTGTTTAAGAATATCTTTGTGTATTAAGCCCTGTCTATATTGCTTTTCATATTGGTGTTTCTTGTCAATGGATTTCAGAATGGTGCTGGTTAGCCATGGGCAACCAAGCCGTTTGTTTGTGATCTGTTTTGTTTTTATAGGACAATGTTTGTTGTATAGTCTAAGTAGTTTGTTAAGAAAAATGTCTGTCCAGTCATCAATACCATTGGCCTTGGAGAATTCTGTAGGCTGCTAAGAGAAGGTGGTGCTTATTCATTTGTCTGTTTGTTATTAGTGACTTTAATTTCTCACTGAAATTTGGAATGTTTGTGTGAGGTATCCGGTAAATGGCACCGATTGTTATAGGTGTCTTAAGGTCTTTTACAGTAAAATTAGCAAAATCTAGTTCAAATCCTGGCCAGTCGCAGTATGTTCTTTGATTACGAATATACATATACATAAATATATATATATATATATATATATATATATATATATATATATATATATATATATATATATATATATATATATATATATATATATATATATATATATATATATATATATATATATATATATATATATATATATATATATATATATATATATATATATATATATATATATATATATATATATATATATATATATATATATATATATATATATATATATATATATATATATATATATATATATATATATATATATATATGGTGCCGAATAGGTAAAACTGGTCACTTAGCAAGAACTCATTTAAAATTAAGTCCTTTCTAAAATGTTCTCTTATACGTTTAAAGATATATATATTTTTTAATGTTAACGTAAAAATTAATAATTTTGTACCAAAACAATCTTAGAAAACTTACCTAACCTTATTACAAGAAGCTCAATTTAATTTGGCTTAATCTAACTAAATATGTTTTAGATAAATTTACAATAATAATAAACAAACACAATGAAATATATTTTTTTCGTTAGGATCAGGATGATTTTTGCGAAATTATTGCATACACCAATTTTTGTTTGCTTTATTCGGCAAGAAGAGCATTGCCTAGATCTACAAAGAATCACCAGTGTTCTACATAGTCAAGTTTCTAATTTTTATTATGTAATGCAGTGGAATTTAGTCTGAAAGCTTTTATCAAACTTAAGCTCATTTGAAAGTCGAGTTGTGTTCAAGATTTACCACCACTGTCAAGGATGAGACTCACAGCAGTCGGCTAACATCCTGGGTACCTATTTAACACTTGAACAGGGACAATAGTTAGTTCCAGACTTTGGAACAGAACTTCTCCAGGCTGAGGGACTGACAACCTCAAATCTACGACTTCAAGGGTGATGGACTGATTACATCGTCTTCACATCTCTGCTGCTCCTCCCTACTTTCTGTACTCGACTGAAGAAGCCTACTGTGTAGGCGAAACGTTTCGGAATAAAGTTGCCTAAATGTTGCCTATGTGTCTTATCTACCAGGGACAATAGCTGTCAGAACATATCCCCATATGTCTTGTTCTCCCCAGAAACTGTACTCTTGTTCCCTCGGTTGTAAGCTTTGTTTTGCCAGTGAGTTATACGTTACTTAAATTTATCATTATTTGTAAAGTGATATTGTATACATTTAAAAAATGCTGGGTAAATATATTAAGAGACGTATTTTTGTATCGTATAGAAGAGTCAGGACCTTGATGAGTCTTTTTCAGCCAATCGGCCTTAAAATTAACTGTCCAAGTGACTGTCGACAGATGAAGATAACATTTACAGGACGTGTAACTAGCTGAATTAGAAATTAAAAAGCAGAACAGCGGCCCAGCAACATCGACTCGCATGACCTTGGTTTGTACGTCCTAGTACGACCTTGGTTTGTGCGTCCTAGTACGACCTTGGTTTGTGCGTCCTAGTACGACCTTGGTTTGTGCGTCCTAGTACGACCTTGGTTTGTGCGTCCTAGTACGACCTTGGTTTGTGCGTCCTAGTACGACCTTGGTTTGTGCGTCCTAGTACGACCTTGGTTTGTGCGTCCTAGTACGACCTTGGTTTGTGCGTCCTAGTACGACCTTGGCTTGTGCGTCATAGTACGACCTTGGTTTGTGCGTCCTAGTACGACCTTGGTTTTTGCGTCCTAGTAAGACCTTGGTTTTTGCGTCCTAGTAAGACCTTGGTTTGTGCGTCCTAGTACGACCTTGGTTTGTGCGTCCTAGTATGACCTTGGTTTTTGCGTCCTAGTAAGACCTTGGTTTGTGGGTCCTAGTACGACCTTGGTTTGTGCGTCCTAGTATGACCTTGGTTTTTGCGTCCTAGTAAGACCTTGGTTTGTGCGTCCTAGTAAGACCTTGGTTTGTGCGTCCTAGTACGACCTTGGTTTGTGCGTCCTAGTACGACCTTGGTTTGTGCGTCCTAGTATGACCTTGGTTTGTGCGTCCTAGTATGACCTTGGTTCGTGCGTCCTAGTACGACCTTGGTTTGTGCGTCCTAGTACGACCTTGGTTTGTGCGTCCTAGTATGACCTTGGTTTGTTCGTCCTAGTACGACCTTGGTTTGTGCGTCCTAGCATGACCTTGGTTTGTGCGTCCTAGTACGACCTTGGTTTGTGCGTCCTAGTACGACCTTGGTTTGTGCGTCCTAGTACGATCTTGGTTTGTGCGTCCTAGTACGATCTTGGTTTGTGCGTCCTAGTACGACCTTGGTTTGTGCGTCCTAGTATGACCTTGGTTTGTGGGTCCTAGTATGAACTTGGTTTGTGCGTCCTAGTACGACCTTGGTTTGTGCGTCCTAGTATGACCTTGGTTTGTGCGCCCTAGTATGACCTTGGTTCGTGCGTCCTAGTATGACCTTGGTTTGTGCGTCCTAGTACGACCTTGGTTCGTGCGTCCTAGTATGACCTTGGTTTGTGCGTCCTAGTATGACCTTGGTTTTTGCGTCCTAGTATGACCTTGGTTTGTGCGTCCTAGTACGACCTTGGTTTGTGCGTCCTAGTACGACCTTGGCTTGTGCGTCCTAGTACGACCTTGGTTTGTGCGTCCTAGTATGACCTTGGTTTGTGCGTCCTAGTATGACCTTGGTTTGTGCGTCCTAGTACGACCTTGGTTTGTGCGTCCTAGTACGACCTTGGTTTGTGCGTCCTAGTATGACCTTGGTTTGTTCGTCCTAGTACGACCTTGGTTTGTGCGTCCTAGCATGACCTTGGTTTGTGCGTCCTAGTACGACCTTGGTTTGTGCGTCCTAGTACGACCTTGGTTTGTGCGTCCTAGTACGATCTTGGTTTGTGCGTCCTAGTACGATCTTGGTTTGTGCGTCCTAGTACGACCTTGGTTTGTGCGTCCTAGTATGACCTTGGTTTGTGGGTCCTAGTATGAACTTGGTTTGTGCGTCCTAGTACGACCTTGGTTTGTGCGTCCTAGTATGACCTTGGTTTGTGCGCCCTAGTATGACCTTGGTTCGTGCGTCCTAGTATGACCTTGGTTTGTGCGTCCTAGTACGACCTTGGTTCGTGCGTCCTAGTATGACCTTGGTTTGTGCGTCCTAGTATGACCTTGGTTTGTGCGTCCTAGTATGACCTTGGTTTGTGCGTCCTAGTATGACCTTGGTTTGTGCGTCCTAGTATGACCTTGGTTTTGCGTCCTAGTACGACCTTGGTTTGTGCGTCCTAGTATGACCTTGGTTTGTGCGTCCTAGTATGACCTTGGTTTGTGCGTCCTAGTACGACCTTGGTTTGTGCGTCCTAGTATGACCTTGGTTTGTGCGTCCTAGTATGACCTTGGTTTGTGCGTCCTAGTATGACCTTGGTTTGTGCGTCCTAGTATGACATTGGTTTGTGCGTCCTAGTACGACCTTGGTTTGTGCGTCCTAGTATGACCTTGGTTTGTGCGTCCTAGTATGACCTTGGTTTGTGCGTCCTAGTACGACCTTGGTTTGTGCGTCCTAGTACGACCTTGGTTTGTGCGTCCTAGTACGACCTTGGTTTGTGCGTCCTAGTACGACTTTGGTTTGTGCGTCTTAGTACGACCTTGGTTTGGGTGTCCTAGTACGACCTTGGTTTGTGCGTCTTAGTACGACCTTGGTTTGGGTGTCCTAGTACGACCTTGGTTTGGGTGTCCTAGTACGACCTTGGTTTGTGCGTCCTAGTACGACCTTGGTTTGTGCGTCCTAGTACGACCTTGGTTTGTGCGTCCTAGTACGATCTTGGTTTGTGCGTCCTAGTACGATCTTGATTTGTGCGTCCTAGTACGACCTTGGTTTGTGCGTCCTAGTATGACCTTGGTTTGTGCGTAATAGTACGACCTTGGTTTGTGCGTCCTAGTATGACCTTGGTTTGTGCGTCCTGGTACGATCTTGGTTTGTGCGTCTTAGTACGATCTTGGTTTGTGCGTCCTAGTACGACCTTGGTTTGTGCGTCCTAGTATGACCTTGGCTTGTGCGTCCTAGTACGACCTTGGTTTGTGCGTCCTAGTATGACCTTGGCTTGTGCGTCCTAGTATGACCTTGGTTTGTGCGTCCTAGTACGACCTTGGTTTGTGCGTCCTAGTATGACCTTGGTTTGTGCGTCCTAGTACGACTTTGGTTTGTGCGTCCTAGTATGACCTTAGTTTGTGCGTCTTAGTACGACCTTGGTTTGTGCGTCCTAGTACGACCTTGGTTTGTGTGTCCTAGTATGACCTTGGTTTGTGGGTCCTAGTACGACCTTGGTTTGTGCGTCCTAGTATGACCTTGGTTTGTGCGTCCTAGTATGACCTTGGTTTGTGCGTCCTAGTACGACCTTTGTTTGTGCGTCCTAGTATGACCTTGGTTTGTGCGTCCTAGTATGATCTTGGTTTGTGCGTCCTAGTATGACCTTGGTTTGTGCGTCCTAGTACGACCTTGGTTTGTGCGTCCTAGTATGACCTTGGTTTGTGCGCCCTAGTATGACCTTGGTTTGTGCGTCCTAGTATGACCTTGGTTTGTGCGTCCTAGTACGACCTTGGTTCGTGCGTCCTAGTATGACCTTGGTTTGTGCGTCCTAGTATGACCTTGGTTTGTGCGTCCTAGTATGACCTTGGTTTGTGCGTCCTAGTATGACCTTGGTTTGTGCGTCCTAGTATGACCTTGGTTTTGCGTCCTAGTACGACCTTGGTTTGTGCGTCCTAGTATGACCTTGGTTTGTGCGTCCTAGTATGACCTTGGTTTGTGCGTCCTAGTACGACCTTGGTTTGTGCGTCCTAGTATGACCTTGGTTTGTGCGTCCTAGTATGACCTTGGTTTGTGCGTCCTAGTATGACATTGGTTTGTGCATCCTAGTACGACCTTGGTTTGTGCGTCCTAGTATGACCTTGGTTTGTGCGTCCTAGTATGACCTTGGTTTGTGCATCCTAGTACGACCTTGGTTTGTGCGTCCTAGTACGACCTTGGTTTGTGCGTCCTAGTACGATCTTGGTTTGTGCGTCCTAGTACGACCTTGGTTTGTGCGTCCTAGTACGACCTTGGTTTGTGCGTCCTAGTACGATCTTGGTTTGTGCGTCCTAGTACGACCTTGGTTTGTGCGTCCTAGTACGATCTTGGTTTGTGCGTCCTAGTACGACCTTGGTTTGTGCGTCCTAGTATGACCTTGGTTTGTGCGTAATAGTACGACCTTGGTTTGTGCGTCCTAGTATGACCTTGGTTTGTGCGTCCTGGTACGATCTTGGTTTGTGCGTCTTAGTACGACCTTGGTTTGTGCGTCCTAGTATGACCTTGGTTTGTGCGTCTTAGTACGACCTTGGTTTGTGCGTCCTAGTACGACCTTGGTTTGTGCGTCCTAGTACGACCTTAGTTTATGCGTCCTAGTATGACCTTGGTTTGTGCGTCCTAGAACGACCTTGGTTTGTGCGTCCTAGTATGACCTTGGTTTGTGCGTCCTAGTATGACCTTGGTTTGTGCGTCCTAGTACGACCTTGGTTTGTGCGCCCTAGTACGACCTTGGTTTGTGCGTCCTTGTACGACCTTGGTTTGTGCGTCCTAGTACGACCTTGGTTTGTGCGCCCTAGTACGACCTGGTTTGTGCGTCCTTGTACGACCTTGGTTTGTGCGTCCTTGTACAACCTTGGTTTGTGCGTCCTAGTACGACCTTGGTTTGTGCGTCCTAGTACGACCTTAGTTTATGCGTCCTAGTATGACCTTGGTTTGTGCGTCCTAGAACGACCTTGGTTTGTGCGTCCTAGTATGACCTTGGTTTGTGCGTCCTAGTATGACCTTGGTTTGTGCGTCCTAGTACGACCTTGGTTTGTGCGCCCTAGTACGACCTTGGTTTGTGCGTCCTTGTACGACCTTGGTTTGTGCGTCCTAGTACGACCTTGGTTTGTGCGCCCTAGTACGACCTTGGTTTGTGCGTCCTTGTACGACCTTGGTTTGTGCGTCCTTGTACAACCTTGGTTTGCGCGTCCTAGTACGACCTCAGGAAAACTTCCTATTTCTCTGCTTTGCTCCACTAGTCAACGGGCTGGTAATATACAGATAATTCCTCTGAGTAATATATGTCGTGCCGAATAGGTAAAACTTGTGATTTTGGCTTAAATATCAATGCTCTTCTTGCCGAATAAGGCAAGCGAAAATTTGTGTATGCAATAATTTCGCAAAAATAATTTTTAACCTAGAAAAAATATATATTTCACTGTGTTTGTTTAATATTAAATTATTGTAAACTTATCTAAAATATATTTAGTTGGGTTAGGCTAAATTAAATTGTGCTTGTTATAATAAGGTTAGGTAAGTTTTCTAATGTTCTTTTGGTACAAAATCATTAATTTTTACATTAACTTAAATTAAAAATATTTATCTTAAAACGTATAAGAGAAAATTTCAGAGAGGACTTAATTTTAAATGAGTTCTTGCTAATTGACCAGTTTTACATATTTGGCAAGACATCTCTCTCTCTCTCTCTCTCGCTCTCTCTCTCTCTCTCTCTCTCTCTCTCTCTCTCTCTCTCTCTCTCTCTCTCTCTCTCTCTCTCTCTCTCTCTCTCTCTCTCTCTCTCTCTCTCTCTATATATATATATATATATATATATATATATATATATGTCGTGCCGAATATGTAAAACTGGTCAATTAGCAAGAACTCATTTAAAATTAAGTCCTCTCTGAAATTTTCTCTTATACATTTAAAGATATATTTTTTTCATTAATGTTAATGTAAAAAATTTTAATTTTGCTCCAAAAGAATCTTAGAAAACTTACCTAACCTTATTATAACAAGAACAATTTATTTTAGCCTAACCCAACTAAATATATTTTAGATTTGTTTACAATAATTTAATACTAAACAAACACAGTGAAATATATTTTTTTCGTTAGGTTCAGAATGATTTTGGCGAAATTATTGCATACACAAATTTTCACTTGTCCTATATGGCAAGATGAACGTTGCTATTTAAGCCAAGATCGCAAGTTCTGCCTATTCGGCACGACATATATATATATGTATATATATATATATATATATTATATATATATATATATATATATATATATATATATATATATATATATATATATATATATATATATATATATATATATATCATAGTTCCTTGATAATGTGAGTAGTCACGAAAGCGCTTGGAATTTCTCTATTCTTTCAGAGTGGTTGTTGTGCATATTCTGAAATCACCTGTTTACTGTGATCTTATTGCATATATATATATATATATATATATATATATATATATATATATATATATATATATATATATATATATATACACACTGATCTCTGGTTGAAGGAGACTCGAACCTACGAACCTTGGAACAAGGTACGCAGTGCTTTACCAATCTGCCCACACTGGACCAATACATTGGAGTCCAGCTTGCGCTAGACTCTGATCCAAGGCAGCCAGTTTTCAGGGAGAAGGCTTACAGCTTTTCATATCATCCCCTGCATGCATCAGCCTTACTAGAGATATTAACAATGCAAGGAATTAGTGAGTTAGTTGATCGTTCAGAATTAGTCACACAAAGTCTCCGTCACTTGTGGCTTAAGATAAGATTTCGTTCGGATTTTTAACCCCGGAGGGTTAGCCACCCAGGATAACCCAAGAAAGTCAGTGCGTCATCGAGGACTGTCTAACTTATTTCCGTTGGGGTCCTTAATCTTGTCCCCCAGGATGTGACCCACACCACTCGACTAACACCCAGGTACTTATTTGCTGCTAGGTGAACAGGACAACAGGTGTAAGGAAACGTGTCGAAATGTGTCCACCCGCCGGGAATCGAACCCGGGCCCTCCGTGTGTGAAGCGGGAGCTTTAGCCACCAGGCCACCGGGTCACCGGGCCACCGGGCCACCGGGCCACCGGGCCACCGGGCTTCACCGGCGATTCTCAACTTTTCCTGAACTTGTGGCTTAGCGCTTCTTTTTTGATTATAATAATAAGAATCAACTTTTCCTCCATCATTTACCCTCTTACTTCCATACAAAAAAAATTATTGCCATCATAAAGGGACAGAAAAACAAGATCTGAAAAAAATCAATTATTTATGTTTTGCACAAAAATACCAATATTAGTTCGTATCACCAATTATAAAAAAATAAAACATTCTTTTCCAAAGAAATATTTATACATTATCAGGTACATCAAGTTGTTTTTACCCCCAAGAGGTAAATTTACCCCTGGTTGAGTTACTAGGCTAAACGAAGTTTTTATATTACTTGTAGATGATGAATAGTGAGGCTATATTGGATGAGTGACGCGGACTGATGTAGTTGTTAGTGTTGGTAGACAGTCTTGGTAGACAGTCTTGGTAGACAGTCTTGGTAGACAGTCTTGGTAGACAGTCTTGATAGACAGTCTTGGTAGACAGTCTTGATAGACAGTCTTGATAGACAGTCTTGGTAGACAGTCTTGGTAGACAGTCTTGATAGACAGTCTTGATAGACAGTCTTGGTAGACAGTCTTGGTAGACAGTCTTGGTAGACAGTCTTGGTAGACAGTCTTGGTAGACAGTCTTGGTAGACAGTCTTGGTAGACAGTCTTGGTAGACAGTCTTGGTAGACAGTCTTGGTAGACAGTCAGGTCATTACAGTCAAGACCGCCAGTAGATATGGTGACTTAATCATACATTTACTGGCGCTAACACCCAGGTTAAGAGATAATTTCTCACTGACGTAGAAAATAAATCATATTAAGAGGAAGACACATCAATAATACCGTTATTCTTGTTATATTAAATAAATAACGCTTAACCCATAACTCTTTCAAAATTAAATTAATAAAAGCCTATAATGATATACAATATAAGAACTATGGGCCAGCATTTTTTTAATTAGTAATAACTTATAGATGTTTTGCCTATTAAAGAATAAGTCAAAATATCGCATCTGGAACATTTCTGACTTAAAAATTGTAATTAAAAGACCGGACAACCCTGGACCAAACATTATAAGAGGTCGTGATATGATAATGACTCAGCACGGACGGAAAAGTCTTCCAGTTATCATTCCCAGTTGATGGCTAATTTTTTTTTATCTGTACCATGAGAGCTCACAACACAATAGTTTAGAAACACTAATAACAGGGAGCAAGAAGACTGTGTTGTGTGGTGGGCAGGCACCAGGCTGTGTTGTGTGGTGGGCAGGCACCAGGCTGTGTTGTGTGGTGGGCAGGCACCAGGCTGTGTTGTGTGGTGGGCAGGCACCAGGCTGTGTTGTGTGGTGGGCAGGCACCAGGTTGTGTTTTGTGGTGGGCAGGCACCAGGTTGTGTTTTGTGGTGGGCAGGCACCAGGCTGTGTTGTGTGGTGGGCAGGCACCAGGTTGTGTTTTGTGGTGGGCAGGCACCAGGTTGTGTTTTGTGGTGGGCAGGCACCAGGCTGTGTTGTGTGGTGGGCAGGCACCAGGCTGTGTTGTGTGGTGGGCAGGCACCAGGTTGTGTTGTGTGGTGGGCAGGCACCAGGCTGTGTTGTGTGGTGGGCAGGCACCAGGCTGTGTTGTGTGGTGGGCAGGCACCAGGTTGTGTTGTGTGGTGGGCAGGCACCAGGCTGTGTTGTGTGGTGGGCAGGCACCAGGTTGTGTTGTGTGGTGGGCAGGCACCAGGTTGTGTTGTGTGGTGGGCAGGCACCAGGTTGTGTTGTGTAGTGGGCAGGCACCAGGCTGTGTTGTGTGGTGGGCAGGCACCAGGTTGTGTTGTGTGGTGGGCAGGCACCAGGTTGTGTTGTGTGGTGGGCAGGCACCAGGCTGTGTTGTGTGGTGGGCAGGCACCAGGTTGTGTTGTGTGGTGGGCAGGCACCAGGCTGTGTTGTGTGGTGGGCAGGCACCAGGTTGTGTTGTGTGGTGGGCAGGCACCAGGCTGTGTTGTGTGGTGGGCAGGCACCAGGCTGTGTTGTGTGGTGGGCAGGCATCAGGCTGTGTTGTGTGATGGGCAGGCACCAGGCTGTGTTGTGTGGTGGGCAGGCACTAGGCTGTGTCGTGTGGTGGGCAGGCACCAGGCTGTGTTGTGTGATGGGCAGGCACCAGGCTGTGTTTTGTGATGGGTAGGCACCAGACTGTGTTGTGTGGTGGGCAGGCATCAGGCTGTGTTGTGTGGTGGGCAGGCACCAGGCTGTGTTGTGTGGTGGGCATTCACCAGGCTGTGTTCTGTTGTAGGCAGGCACCAGGCAGGGTTGTGTGGTGGGCAGGCACCAGGCTGTGTTGTGTGGTGGGCAGGCACCAGGCTCTGTTGTGAGTTGGCAGGCACCAGGCTGTGTTGTGTGGTGGGCAGGCAGCAAGCTCTGTTGTGTGGTGCGCAGGCACCAGGCTGTGTTGTGTGGTGGGCAGGCACCAGGCTGTGTTGTGTGATGGGCAGGCACCAGGCTGTGTTGTGTGGTGGGCAGGCACCAGGCTGCGTTGTGTGATGGGCAGGCACCAGGCTGTGTAGTGTGGTGGGCAGGCACCACCCTGTGTTGTGTGGTGGGCAGGCACAAGGCTGTGTTGTGTGGTGGGTAGGCACCAGGCTGTGTCGTGTGGTAGGCAGGCACCACCCTGTGTTGTGTGGTGGGCAGGCACCAGACTGTGTTGTGTGGTGGGCAGGCATCAGGCTGTGTTGTGTGGTGGGCAGGCACGAGGCTGCGTTGTGTGATGGGCAGGCACCAGGCTGTGTAGTGTGGCGGGCAGGCACCACCCTGTGTTGTGTGGTGGGCAGGCACAAGGCTGTGTTGTGTGGTGGGCAGGCACCAGACTGTGTAGTGTGGTGGGTAGGCACCAGGCTGTGTCGTGTGGTAGGCAGGCACCACCCTGTGTTGTGTGGTGGGCAGGCACCAGACTGTGTTGTGTGGTGGGCAGGCATCAGGCTGTGTTGTGTGGTGGGCAGGCACCAGGCTGCGTTGTGTGATGGGCAGGCACCAGGCTGTGTAGTGTGGTGGGCAGGCACCACCCTGTGTTGTGTGGTGGGCAGGCACCACCCTGTGTTGTGTGGTGGGCAGGCACCAGACTGTGTAGTGTGGTGGGCAGGCACCACCCTGTGTTGTGTGGTGGGCAGACACCAGACTGTATTGTGTGGTGGGCAGGCATCAGGCTGTGTTGTGTGGTGGGCAGGCACCAGGCTGTGTTGTGTGCTGGGCAGGCACAAGGCTGTATTGTGTGGTGGGCAGGCACCAGGCTCTGTTGTGTGATGGGCAGGCACCAGACTGTATTGTGTGGTGGGCATACACCAGGCTGTCTCTCGTGTGGTGGGCAGGCACTAGGCTGTGTTGTGTGATGGGCAGCCACCAGGCTGTGTTGTGTGGTGACAGGCACCAGGCTGTGTTGTGTGGTGGGCAGGCACCAGACTCTGTTGTGTGGTGGCAGGCACCAGGCTGTGTTGTGTATTGTGCAGGCACCAGGCTGTGTTGTGTGGTGGGCAGGCATCAGGCTGTGTTTTGTGTTGGGCAGGCACCAGGCTGTGTTGTGTGATGGGCAGGCACCATGCAGTGTCTGTCGTGCGGTGGGCAAGCACCAGGCTGTGTTGTGTGGTGGGCAGGCACCACTCACTGTTGTGTGGTGGGCACGCACCAGGCTGTGTTGTGTGGTGGGCAGGCACGAGGCTGTGTTTTATGGTGGCAGGCACCAGGTTGTCTTGTGTGGCGGGCAGGCACCAGGCTGTGTTGTGTGGTGGGCAGGCACAAGGCTGTGTTGTGTGGTGGGCAGGCATCAGGCTGTGTTGTATGGTGGGCAGGCACCAGGTTGTGTTGTTTGATGGGCAGGCAGCAGGCTGTGTCGTGTGGTGGGCAGGCACCAGGCTGTGTCGTGTGGTGGGCAGGCACCAGGCTGTGTTGTGTGGTGGGCAGGCACCAGGCTGTGTTGTGTGGTGGGCAGGCACCAGGCTGTGTTGTGTGGTGGGCAGGCACCAGGCTGTGTTGTATGGTGGGCAGGCACCAGGTTGTGTTGTGTGACGGGCAGGCACCAGGCTCTGTTGTGTGTTAGGCAGGCACCAGGCTGTGTTGTATGGTGGGCAGGCACCAGGTTGTGTTGTGTGACGGGCAGGCACCAGGCTGTGTTGTGTGTTAGGCAGGCACCAGGCTGTGTTGGGTGTTGGGCAGGCATCAGGGTGTGTTGTATGGTGGGCAGGAACCAGGCTGTGTCGTGTGTTGGGCAGGCACCAGGCTGTGTCATGTGGTGGGTAGGCACTAGGCTGTGTTGTGTGGTGGGCAGGCACCAGGCTGTGTTGTGTGGTAGGTAGGCACCAGGCTGTGTTGTGTGGTGGACAGGCACCAGGCTGTGTTGTATGGTGGGCAGGCACCAGGTTGTGTTGTGTGGCGGGCAGGCACCAGGCTGTGTTGTGTGGTGGGCAGGCACCAGGCTCTGTTGTGTGGTGGAGAGGCATCAGGCTGTGTTGTATGGTGGGCAGGCACTAGGTTGTGTTGTTTGATGGGCAGGCAGCAGGCTGTGTCGTGTGGTGGGCAGGCACCATGCTGTGTCGTGTGGTGGGCAGGCACCAGGCTGTTATGTGGTGGGCAGGCACCAGGCTGTGTCGTGTGGTGGGCAGGCACCAGGCTGTGTCGTGTCGTGGGCCGGCAACAGGCTGTGTCGTGTGGTGGGCAGGCACCAGGCTGTGCTGTGTGGTGGGCAGGCAGTAGGCTGTGTCGTGTGGTGGGCAGGCAGCAGGCTGTGTCGTGTGGTGGGCAGGCACCAGGCTGTGTTGTGTGGTGGGCAGGCAGTAGGCTGTGTTGTGTGATGGGCAGGCACCAGGCTGTGTTGTGTGGTGGCAGGCACCAGGCTGTGTTGTGTGGTGGGCAGGCACCAGGCTCTGCTGTGTGGTGGCAGGCACCAGGCTGTGTTGTGTATTGTGCAGGCACCAGACTGTGTTGTGTGGTGGGCAGGCATCAGGCTGTGTTTTGTGTTGGGCAGGCACCAGGCTGTGTTGTGTGATGGGCAGGCACCATGCAGTGTCTGTCGTGCGGTGGACAAGCACCAGGCTGTGTTGTGTGGTGGGCAGGCACCACTCACTGTTGTGTGGTGGGCACGCACCAGGCTGTGTTGTGTGGTGGGCAGGCACCAGGCTGTGTTGTATGGTGGCAGGCACCAGGTTGTCTTGTGTGGTGGGCAGGCACCAGGCTGTGTTGTATGGTGGCAGGCACCAGGTTGTCTTGTGTGACGGGCAGGCACCAGGCTGTGTTGTGTGGTGGGCAGGCACAAGGCTGTGTTGTGTGGTGGGCAGGCACCAGGTTGTGTTGTGTGGTGGGCAGGCACCAGGCTGTGTCGTATGGTGGGCAGGCATCAGGCTGTGTCGTGTGGTGGGCAGGCATCAGGCTGTGTCGTATGGTGGGCAGGCATCAGGCTGTGTCGTATGGTGGGCAGGCATCAGGCTGTGTCGTGTGGTGGGCAGGCATCAGGCTGTGTCGTATGGTGGGCAGGCATCAGGCTGTGTCGTATGGTGGGCAGGCATCATTCTGTGTCGTGTGGTGGGCAGGCATCAGGCTGTGTCGTATGGTGGGCAGGCATCAGGCTGTGTCGTATGGTGGGCAGGCATCAGGCTGTGTCGTATGGTGGGCAGGCATCAGGCTGTGTCGTGTGGTGGGCAGGCATCAGGCTGTGTCGTATGGTGGGCAGGCATCAGGCTGTGTCGTATGGTGGGCAGGCATCAGGCTGTGTCGTATGGTGGGCAGGCATCAGGCTGTGTCGTATGGTGGGCAGGCACCAGGTTGTGTCGTGTGGTGGGCAGGCACCAGGCTGTGTCGTGTGGTGGGCAGGCACCAGGCTGTGTCTTGTGGTGGGCACGAAGTAGACTGCTTCACAGATTCCTTTATGATAGTGTAGGATGAGTCATGTAGGTGAGTCACATTACTCACTGCCACTCGGGTGACCACGACTCAACACTCATGTTTCCTGACCGGTGCACTTAACTAGTGAATAAGCAACAATCTTTGTGTTGATGTGATTACCATTCAAGTCTCAGCCTGAAATTCATATATTTTTGCTAACGGAGAAATGTCTCACTAGTTTTTGGACTGTATTTAATGAACTCAGAAAACGTGTACGGATGTTCTATATATATGTCGTGTCGAATAGGTGAAACTGGTCAGTTAACAAGAACTCATTGAAAATTAAGTCCTTACTAAATTTTTCTCTTATGCGTTTAAAGATATATATATATATATATATATATATATATATATATATATATATATATATATATATATATATATATATATATATATATATATATATATATATATATATATATATATGTATATATATGTCGTGCCGAATAGGCAGAACTTGCGATCTTGGCTTAAATAGCAACGCTCATCTTGCCATATAGGACAAGTGAAAATTTGTGTATGCAATAATTTCGCCAAAATCATTCTAAATCTAACGAAAAAAATATATTTCACTGTGTTTGTTTAGTATTAAATTATTGTAAAGAAATCTAAAATATATTTAGTTGGGTTAGGCTAAAATAAATTGTTCTTGTTATAATAAGGTTAGGTAAGTTTTCTAAGATTCTTTTGGTGCAAAATTAAAATTTTTTTCATTAACATTAATGAAAAAAATATATCTTTAAACGTATAAGAGAAAATTTTAGAAAGGACTTAATTTAAAATGAGTTCTTGTTAACTGACCAGTTTTACATATTCGGCACTACATATTATATATATATATATACATATATATATATATATATATATATATATATATATATATATATATATATATATATATATATATATATATATATACATATATATATTTTAATTTATGTTAATGTAAAAAATTAATAATTTTGTTCCAAAAGAACCTTAGAAAACTTACCTAACCTTATTATAACAAGCGTAATTTAATTTAGTCTAATCCAACTAAAAATATTTGAGATAAGTTTGCAATAATTTAATAATAAACAAACACAATGAAATATATATTTTTCGTTAGGTTCAGAGTGATTTTTGCGAAATTATTGAATACACAAATTTTCGCTTGTCTTATTCGGTAGGAAGAGCGTTGCTATTTAAGCGAAAATAGCAAGCTTTACCTATTCGGCACGTCATATATACATATACTCAGAATTAACTATGTGCCCTAGTTATGTAAATTCTAAATAATTTATTAGACTCAAAATTAAGTCTTTTTTAAATACTTTTTTCTTTTATACATATATTCTTTAATTTATATAAAGAATAGGTCACAAAAATAAGTAAGTTACCCATTCAGTGAAACTTGGACAGAAGGAACAACAAAGTTACCCGTTCAGTGAAACTTGGACAGAAGGAACAACAAAGTTACCCATTCAGTGAAACTTGGACAGAAGGAACAACAAAGTTACACATTCAGTGAAACTTGGACAGAAGGAACAACAAAGTTACCCATTCAGTGAAACTTGGACAGAAGGAACAACAAAGTTACCCATTCAGTGAAACTTGGACAGAAGGAACAACAAAGTTACCCATTCAGTGAAACTTGGACAGAAGGAACAACAAAGTTACCCATTCAGTGAAACTTGGACAGAAGGAACAACAAAGTTACCCATTCAGTGAAACTTGGACAGAAGGAACAACAAAGTTACACATTCAGTGAAACTTGGACAGAAGGAACAACAAAGTTACACATTCAGTGAAACTTGGACAGAAGGAACAACAAAGTTACCCATTCAGTGAAACTTGGACAGAAGGAACAACAAAGTTACCCATTCAGTGAAACTTGGACAGAAGGAACAACAAAGTTACACATTCAGTGAAACTTGGACAGAAGGAACAAGAAAGTTACCCATTCAGTGAAACTTGGACAGAAGGAACAACAAAGTTACACATTCAGTGAAACTTGGACAGAAGGAACAACAAAGTTACCCATTCAGTGAAACTTGGACAGAAGGAACAAGAAAGTTACCCATTCAGTGAAACTTGGACAGAAGGAACAAGAAAGTTACCCATTCAGTGAAACTTGGACAGAAGGAACAACAAAGTTACCCATTCAGTGAAACTTGAACAGAAGGAACAAGAAAGTTACCCATTCAGTGAAACTTGGACAGAAGGAACAAGAAAGTTACCCATTCAGTGAAACTTGGACAGAAGGAACAAGAAAGTTACCCATTCAGTGAAACTTGGACACTAGGAACAAGAAAGTTACCCATTCAGTGAAACTTGGACAGAAGGAACAAGAAAGTTACCCATTCAGTGAAACTTGGACAGAAGGAACAAGAAAGTTACCCATTCAGTGAAACTTGGACAGAAGGAACAAGAAAGTTACCGATTCAGTGAAACTTGGACAGAAGGAACAAGAAAGTTACCCATTCAGTGAAACTTGGACAGAAGGAACAAGAAAGTTACCGATTCAGTGAAACTTGGACAGAAGGAACAAGAAAGTTACCCATTCAGTGAAACTTGGACAGAAGGAACAAGAAAGTTACCCATTCAGTGAAACTTGGACAGAAGGAACAAGAAAGTTACCGATTCAGTGAAACTTGGACAGAAGGAACAAGAAAGTTACCCATTCAGTGAAACTTGGACACTAGGAACAAGAAAGGAGTAAAATTTAAAAGGCAAATTCGGTTTATTTACTGTAGTTGACTATGTTGTTGTGTGATGATAACCTTGAGGCAGCGAAGGTTGTATCTACAGGAAGTATAATGATTCATCCATATAACCGGTGTGTTAAGCCGAGGATATAGTGTCAACAGCTGGTTGGTCCAGTCACTGCTGGTGCCGTGATGGAAGTTAACATTGTCAGGGGCGCTGATAGGAAATAGGAAGGAAGTAGTATTGGAATTTTAGAGGAAATCTGTAAAAATGACCTTAGTTACACACACCTTACATCACCACTGTTATTTTAGTGTAAACTTGGACGACCACTCAACCAACAATCTCTCACTAACTTCATTATTGTTTTAATTAGGTATACTCTCCTATACATACCAACTGGTGTTTGACTAAACTGTTTAGTAACTTCACTTACATTCCTGACTCCAGTGGAAATAAAACACTTTATCTGACTGTTTTTTGGGTTGTCCTACATAATTTACACATATTACACTGGGTATAATAATTGTACTTATGTGTGTGTGTGTGTGTGTGCATGTGTGTGTGTGTGTGTGTGTGTGTGTGTGTGTGTGTGTGTGTGTGTGTGTGTGTACTCACCTAGTTGTACTCACCTAGTTGAGGTTGCGGGGGTCGAGTCCGAGCTCCTGGCCCCGCCTCTTCACTGATCGCTACTAGGTCACTCTCCCTGAGCCGTGAGCTTTATCGTACCTCTGCTTAAAGCTATGTATGGATCCTGCCTCCACTACATCGCTTCCCAAACTATTCCACTTACTGACTACTCTGTGGCTGAAGAAATACTTCCTAACATCCCTGTGATTCATCTGTGTCTTTAGCTTCCAACTGTGTCCCCTTGTTACTGTGTCCAATCTCTGGAACATCCTGTTTTTGTCCACCTTGTCAATTCCTCTCAGTATTTTGTATGTCGTTATCATGTCCCCCCTATCTCTCCTGTCCTCCAGTGTCGTCAGGTTGATTTCCCTTAACCTCTCCTCGTAGGACATACCTCTTAGCTCTGGGACTAGTCTTGTTGCAAACCTTTGCACTTTCTCTAGTTTCTTTACGTGCTTGGCTAGGTGTGGGTTCCAAACTGGTGCCGCATACTCCAATATGGGCCTAACGTATACGGTGTACAGGGTCCTGAACGATTCCTTATTAAGATGTCGGAATGCTGTTCTGAGGTTTGCTAGGCGCCCATATGCTGCAGCAGTTATTTGGTTGATGTGCGCTTCAGGAGATGTGCCTGGTGTTATACTCACCCCAAGATCTTTTTCCTTGAGTGAGGTTTGTAGTCTCTGACCCCCTAGACTGTACTCCGTTTGCGGCCTTCTTTGCCCTTCCCCAATCTTCATGACTTTGCACTTGGTGGGATTGAACTCCAGGAGCCAATTGCTGGACCAGTTCTGCAGCCTGTCCAGATCCCTTTGTAGTTCTGCCTGGTCTTCGATCGAGTGTATTCTTCTCATCAACTTCACGTCATCTGCAAACAGGGACACCTCAGAGTCTATTCCTTCCGTCATGTCGTTCACAAATACCAGAAACAGCACTGGTCCTAGGACTGACCCCTGCGGGACCCCGCTGGTCACAGGTGCCCACTCTGACACCTCGCCACGTACCATGACTCGCTGCTGTCTTCCTGACAAGTATTCCCTGATCCATTGTAGTGCCTTCCCTGTTATCCCTGCTTGGTCCTCCAGTTTTTGCACCAATCTCTTGTGTGGAACTGTGTCAAACGCCTTCTTGCAGTCCAAGAAAATGCAATCCACCCACCCCTCTCTCTCTTGTCTTACTGCTGTCACCATGTCATAGAACTCCAGTAGGT
The DNA here is from genome assembly GCF_038502225.1 of Cherax quadricarinatus. NCBI lineage: Eukaryota > Metazoa > Arthropoda > Malacostraca > Decapoda > Parastacidae > Cherax > Cherax quadricarinatus. Next base: position 17,489,408 of record NC_091294.1, read on the forward strand.
TTGTGACACAGGATTTCCCGTCCCTGAAACCATGCTGGCTGCTGTTGATGAGATCATTCCTTTCTAGGTGTTCCACCACTCTTCTCCTGATAATCTTCTCCATGATTTTGCATACTATACATGTCAGTGACACTGGTCTGTAGTTTAATGCTTCATGTCTGTCTCCTTTTTTAAAGATTGGGACTACATTTGCTGTCTTCCATGCCTCAGGCAATCTCCCTGTTTCGATAGATGTATTGAATATTGTTGTTAGGGGTACACATAGCGCCTCTGCTCCCTCTCTCAATACCCATGGGGAGATGTTATCTGGCCCCATTGCCTTTGAGGTATCTAGCTCACTCAGAAGCCTCTTCACTTCTTCCTCGGTTGTGTGCACTGTGTCCAGCACTTGGTGGTGTGCCCCACCTCTCCGTCTTTCTGGAGTCCCTTCTGTCTCCTCTGTGAACACTTCTTTGAATCTCTTGTTGAGTTCTTCACATACTTCCCGGTCATTTCCTGTTGTCTCTCCTCCTTCCTTCCTTAGCCTGATTACCTGGTCCTTGACTGTTGTTTTCCTCCTGATGTGGCTGTACAACAGTTTCGGGTCAGATTTGGCTTTCGCTGCTATGTCATTTTCATATTGTCTTTGGGCCTCCCTTCTTATCTGTGCATATTCATTTCTGGCTCTACGACTGTTCTCCTTATTCTCCTGGGTCCTTTGCCTTCTATATTTCTTCCATTCCCTAGCACACTTGGTTTTTGCCTCCCTGCACCTTTGGGTAAACCATGGGCTCATCCTGGCTTTTTCATTACTCCTGTTACCCTTGGGTACAAACCTCTCCTCAGCCTCCTTGCATTTTATTGCTACATATTCCATCATCTCATTAACTGGTTTCCCTGCCAGTTCTCTGTCCCACTGAACCCCGTTCAGGTAGTTCCTCATTCCTGTGTAGTCCCCTTTCTTGTAGTTTGGCTTCATTCGTCCTGGCCTTCCTGCTTCTCCCTCCACTTGTAGCTCTACTGTGTATTCGAAGCTTACAACCACATGGTCACTGGCCCCAAGGGGTCTTTCATATGTGATGTCCTCGATATCTGCACTACTGAAGGTGAATACTAAGTCCAGCCTTGCTGGTTCATCCTCTCCTCTCTCTCTTGTAGTGTCCCTTACGTGTTGGTACATGAAGTTCTCCAGTACCACCTCC